>NC_086444.1:1115240402-1115382902 GCF_028390025.1 Pseudophryne corroboree
ATTCCCTGACTGAAAATATTGATACCCTGGACAGGGACAATATATTATTGACTATAGAGCATTTAAAGGATGCATTTCTATATATGCGAGATGCACAGAGGGATATTTGCACTCTGGCATCAAGAGTAAGTGCGATGTCCATTTCTGCCAGAAGAGGGTTATGGACGCGACAGTGGTCAGGTGATGCGGATTCCAAACGGCATATGGAAGTATTGCCGTATAAAGGGGAGGAGTTATTTGGGGTCGGTCTATCGGACCTGGTGGCCACGGCAACGGCTGGGAAATCCACCTTTTTGCCCCAGGTCACCTTTCAACAGAAAAAGATACCGTCTTTTCAGGCTCAGTCCTTTCGTCCCCATAAGGGCAAGCGGGCAAAAGGCCACTCATATCTGCCCCGGGGCAGAGGAAGGGGAAAAAGACTGCAGCAGACAGCCTCTTCCCACGAACAGAAGCCCTCCCCCGCTTCTGCCAAGTCCTCAGCATGACGCTGGGGCCTTACAAGCGGACTCAGGCACGGTGGGGGCCCGTCTCAAGAATTTCAGCGCGCAGTGGGCTCACTCGCAAGTGGACCCCTGGATTCTGCAGGTAGTATCTCAGGGGTACAAATTGGAATTCGAGACGTCTCCCCCTCGCCGGTTCCTGAAGTCTGCTTTACCAACGTCTCCCCCCGACAGGGAGGCGGTATTGGAAGCCATTCACAAGCTGTATTCCCAGCAGGTGATAATCAAGGTACCCCTCCTACAACAGGGAAAGGGGTATTATTCCACGCTGTTTGTGGTACCGAAGCCGGACGGCTCGGTGAGACCCATTTTAAATCTGAAATCCTTGAACACTTACATAAAAAGGTTCAAGTTCAAGATGGAGTCACTCAGAGCAGTGATAGCGAACCTGGAAGAAGGGGACTATATGGTGTCTCTGGACATCAAGGATGCTTACCTCCATGTCCCAATTTGCCCTTCTCACCAAGGGTACCTCAGGTTTGTGGTACAGAACTGTCACTATCAGTTTCAGACGCTGCCGTTTGGATTGTCCACGGCACCCCGGGTCTTTACCAAGGTAATGGCCGAAATGATGATTCTTCTTCGAAGAAAAGGCGTCTTAATTATCCCTTACTTGGACGATCTCCTGATAAGGGCAAGGTCCAGAGAACAGTTAGAGGTCGGAGTAGCACTATCTCAAGTAGTACTACGACAGCACGGATGGATTCTAAATATTCCAAAATCGCAGCTGATTCCGACGACACGTCTGCTGTTCCTAGGGATGATTCTGGACACAGTACAGAAAAAGGTGTTTCTCCCGGAGGAGAAAGCCAAGGAGTTATCCGACCTAGTCAGGAACCTCCTAAGACCAGGCCAAGTGTCAGTGCATCAATGCACAAGGGTCCTGGGAAAGATGGTGGCTTCTTACGAAGCGATTCCATTCGGCAGATTCCACGCAAGAACTTTTCAGTGGGATCTGCTGGACAAATGGTCCGGATCGCATCTTCAAATGCATCAGCGGATAACCCTGTCTCCAAGGACAAGGGTGTCTCTCCTGTGGTGGTTACAGAGTGCTCATCTCCTAGAGGGCCGCAGATTCGGCATTCAGGAAGGGTCCTGGTGACCACGGATGCCAGCCTGAGAGGCTGGGGAGCAGTCGCACAGGGAAAAAATTTCCAGGGCTTGTGGTCAAGCATGGAAACGTCACTTCACATAAATATCCTGGAACTAAGGGCCATTTACAATGCCCTAAGTCAGGCAAGGCCTCTGCTTCAGGGTCAGCCGGTGTTGATCCAGTCGGACAACATCACGGCAGTCGCCCACGTAAACAGACAGGGCGGCACAAGAAGCAGGAGGGCAATGACGGAAGTTGCAAGGATTCTTCGCTGGGCGGAAAATCATGTGATAGCACTGTCAGCAGTGTTCATTCCGGGAGTGGACAACTGGGAAGCAGACTTCCTCAGCAGACACGATCTTCACCCGGGGGAGTGGGGACTTCACCCAGAAGTCTTCCACATGATTGTGAACCGTTGGGAAAAACCAAAGGTGGACATGATGGCGTCCCGCCTCAACAAAAAACTGGACAGATATTGCGCCAGGTCAAGGGACCCTCAGGCAATAGCTGTGGACGCTCTGGTAACACCGTGGGTGTACCAGTCAGTATATGTGTTCCCTCCTCTGCCTCTCATACCCAAGGTACTGAGAATCATAAGAAGGAGAGGTGTAAAGACTATACTCGTGGCTCCGGATTGGCCAAGAAGGACTTGGTACCCGGAAATTCAAGAGATGCTCACGGAAGACCCGTGGCCTCTACCTCTAAGAAAGGACCTGCTCCAGCAGGGACCATGTCTGTTCCAAGACTTACCGCGGCTGCGTTTGACGGCATGGCGGTTGAACGCCGGATCCTGAAGGAAAAAGGCATTCCGGATGAAGTCATCCCTACCCTGATCAAAGCCAGGAAGGATGTAACTGTGCAACATTATCACCGTATTTGGCGTAAATATGTTGCGTGGTGTGAGGCCAGGAAGGCCCCTACAGAGGAATTTCAACTGGGTCGATTCCTGCATTTCCTGCAAACAGGACTGTCTATGGGCCTCAAATTAGGGTCCATTAAGGTTCAAATTTCGGCCCTGTCAATATTCTTCCAAAACGAACTAGCTTCAGTCCTGAAGTTCAGACGTTTGTCAAGGGGGTACTGCATATACAGCCTCCTTTTGTGCCTCCAGTGGCACCTTGGGATCTCAATGTAGTTTTGGGATTCCTAAAATCACATTGGTTTGAACCACTCACCACTGTGGACTTAAAATATCTCACATGGAAAGTGGTAATGCTGTTAGCCCTGGCTTCAGCCAGGCGTGTATCAGAATTGGCGGCTTTATCCTATAAAAGCCCTAACCTGATTTTCATACGGACAGGGCAGAATTGGGGACTCGTACTCAATTTCTCCCTAAGGTGGTTTCAGCATTTCACTTAAACCAGCCTATTGTGGTGCCTGCGGTCTACTAGGGACTTGGAGGATTCCAAGTTGCTGGACGTAGTCAGGGCCCTGAAATATATGTTTCCAGGACGGCTGGAGTCAGAAAATCTGACTCGCTGTTTATCCTGTATGCACCCAACAAGCTGGGTGCCCCTGCTTCTAAGCAGACGATTGCTCGTTGGATTTGTAGTACAATTCAGCTTGCACATTCTGTGGCAGGCCTGCCACAGCCAAATCTGTTAAAGCCCATTCCACACGGAAAGTGGGCTCATCTTGGGCGGCTGCCCGAGGGGTCTCGGCTTTACAACTTTGCCGAGCAGCTACTTGGTCAGGGGCAAATACGTTTGCAAAATTCTACAAATTTGATACCCTGGCTGAGGAGGACCTGGAGTTCTCTCATTCGGTGGCTGCAGAGTCATCCGCACTCTCCCCCGTTTGGGAGCTTTGGTATAATCCCCATGGTCCTTTCGGAGTCCCCAGCATCCACTAGGACGTTAGAGAAAATAAGAATTTACTTACCGATAATTCTATTTCTCATAGTCCGTAGTGGATGCTGGGCGCCCATCCCAAGTGCGGATTGTCTGCAATACTTGTACATAGTTATTGTTACAAAAATCGGGTTATTATTGTTGTGAGCCATCTTTTCAGAGGCTCCTCTGTTATCATGCTGTTAACTGGGTTCAAATCACAAGTTGTACGGTGTGATTGGTGTGGCTGGTATGAGTCTTACCCGGGATTCAAAATCCTTCCTTATTGTGTACGCTCGTCCGGGCACAGTATCCTAACTGAGGCTTGGAGGAGGGTCATAGGGGGAGGAGCCAGTGCACACCAGGTAGTCCTAAAGCTTTTTACTTTTGTGCCCAGTCTCCTGCGGAGCCGCTATTCCCCATGGTCCTTTCGGAGTCCCCAGCATCCACTACAGACTGAGAAATAGAATTATCGGTAAGTAAATTCTTATTTTTTCTCTATTGATTTGACTTCGCCAACAGATATTTATACATATAGTGCTACTTTATTATTGTCATGTTTTATGATTCACAATATCACTCTATTGAATGCCATCTTGTGACCTCTGCGTAGGTCACCTATTTAAATTTTTGTGTATCATCTCGCCAATAAAATTATCTTTAAAAAAAACAAACAAATAGAAATGCCCCCTTTTTAGGTTACTTTTACTTTTCTGAAATTGTATGACCTGACTCTGAAATGTGGTTAGGTGTCCTGGTCCATATTTTTTTTTTTTTTTTTTTTTTCTTCTCTACTTTTTTTTTTTCTTGCAATTTGTCTTTCTTTTACCAGGAGACACCAGCAGAAATGAACTGTACACAAAGTCATGAAGATTTCATCTGTTTATATTGTACGTGTATTTTTAGCAGCTTCAAATGCACGGGTTGTACAAGTGCTAGCTTGATGAGACGGCTGCATTAACCCAACACTCAGACTGCAGCTTCTTTGTGGCTTAGTGTGTAATAAATATATGTATTATATAAATACACTGTCACACTGTAAACATCTTTAATATACATAAAACTTCTGAACATCTGGCTTCTGTAGCCGGTTATTTGCAAGCAGTGAATATATTTATAGTATCTAGGTTTCCATTCATATGTATATAACTGGAAAAAAGCAAATGAGCCCAAATATTTTATTTCTATTTGTGCAATGCCCCCACAATGTAATCAACACCTATCAGACATAATATTAAACCCACTGGTAAAGTTATTTAACATTGATTATCTTGTTACAGTGGCACCTGTCAAGGGTTAGGATTTATTAGGCAGCAAGGGAACACTCTGAAGTAGATGTGTTGCAATTAGGAAAATTTGGGCAAGCGTAAGGATCTGAGCGACTTTAACAAGGGTTAAATTGTGATGGCTAGACGAATGGGTCAGAGCATCACCCAAAAGGCAGTGTTGGGTATTCCGGTATACAGTGGTTAGTACCTACCAAAAGTGGTCCAAGGAAGGACAACCTCTGAACCGGTGATAGGATCATGAGTGCCCAAGGCTGATTGAGTGTAGGGAGCGATGGCTAGTCTGTCTGGTCCCATCCCACAGAAGAGCTACTGTAGCACACTTTTTCAAAAATGTTAATGCTGGCTATGATAAAAAGATGTCAAAAGACTCAGTGCATTGCAGCCGCCGGTCCATCAGAGTGCTCATTCTGACCCATATCCATTGCCAAAGTCTGGAATGGGCATGTGAACATCCGTACTAGACCATGAAGCAACGAAAGAAAGTGGCCTGTTCTGATGAATCTTTTTGTTTTACGTCATGTGGAAGGCCGGGCGCTTGTGCATCGTTTACCTGGGGAAGAGATGGCACCAGGATGCACTCTGGGATGAAGGCAAGCCAGTGGAGGCAGTGTGATGCTCTGGGCAGTCGTGGCATTTATGTAGATGTTACTTTAACACTTACCACCTACCTAAATACTGTTTCAGACCAGGTACACCCCTTCATCTGTTTCCATGATGGCAGTGGCCTCTTTCAGCAGGATAATACACCATGCCATGCTGCAAAAATCGTTCAGGAATGGTTTGAAGAACATGACGAGTTCAAGGTGTTAACTTGGCCTTCAAATTTCACAGATGTTGGTCTGATTTGAGAATCTGTGGGATGTGCTGGAAAAACAAGTCCCAGCCAATGAGGCACCACCTCGCGACTTATAGGATTAAAGAATCTGCTGCTAGGGGGCACGCTGCGCTCCAGGTAGGTATTCCGGCATCTGTATTTCAACCGCCGGGATCACGACAGGATTTCATAATGAATCCACTTAAGGAGCCATAAAGGGCTGCATACACTTCAGATAAAGCAGGAAGGGGTTGAAGGCTCTGTGGGTCTCCTGTTGCCCATCACTGATTTTAAATGTGCTTTTAAAGCTGATAAGAGGATGGCACTGGTTATTGGATCACCTCCAAATTTGGAAGAGCTGTACGGCTGATGACCAGTTTCACTGTAACCTGGTTCCAGCAAAGTTTGGAAGAGATCTGTTAAAGTTTGACATTTAACTAGGGGTGCTCCTTTAACGCCCTCTCCCTTACAGGCACATAAGATGCAGATACATGTATGTGTATATATAGCAGCAGAAATATCATGTAAGATATTCAAACACCTAAAATTTACACCTGTAATTAGCAGGGCCTGATTAAAGGTTCTAGTCGCCCTAGGTCTAAAAATCTGTAATTATGGGTCAAAATTCACCACAGATACAATTATTGTTTGCTGATACAAGTTGTATTTCTTTAGGTCTTCACAGCAGGCAGCATAAGCGATGCTGTTAGCTGTAGGTGCAGTCTGTGTGCTTAGCCTGATCTCGTGAGATGTGGTAATCTGACGAGACCAAGCTGAGCGTGAGTACTGCATCGGATTTGCTGTTAGCTGCCTGCATATCTTAGCCTGGGCGTTAGTGACAGACAGGGCCCGCCCCCTTGAAACCAGGGGTGTTCCTGATGACCTCTTAGGGCAGGTGAGTGTCCATGGCAGAACGGAGTGCCACAGGCTCTGCTTAGACGTAAAAAAAAAAAAATCAACAAATTGTGCTGGCGCTCCCCCCTTCTCCCCTCCCCCAGTGCTCCAGGCTGCAGTCTGATCAGCCTATTGGTTGATCAGGCCCTGGTAATAAGACATTCCCTATGACCTTTTATCTTTCCTTTTACGAATATAGCCCAAGATTCCACAAAGATATTCTACATTTATTTTTTATTTTTTAAATCTTAAATGGTGTCCCTTGTAAAATATAATCATGTCTTTTTCCATGGGTCTGTCCCTGCCCCCTTCACTTGAAACCTAGTTTCTTACTAAAGCAGAATTTCTGGTTTTAAAATGTTATTTCAATGACCTGCTCCTTCCCTATAATGGAGCCCTGTGAACTGCACACTGAAACCACTTTACTCTGCACTCCAATATGGTAGCTGAGATGGGTGTGAGTGGGAAGACCAATAGGAAGGTACAAGACCCATGCTTGTGGCTTCTCATTGGTCCTCTCACTCGTACCTGCTTTGGGTGTACGATCAGCATGGGATCCAGTCTGAAGATCGACACTGTCTAGGTCTTGGAAGGTCGACAGGGTTTCTAGGTCGACGTGTGCTAGGTCGACAGGTCAAAAGGTCAACATGAGTTTTTCACATTTTTTTTTTTAAACTTAACGATCCACGTGGACTACGATTGGAACGGTTTGCTCGTCATGCGTGGGGACACGGTGCACTAATTGGGGTTCCCTGTTACTGTACGGAGAAAATTACACAATGGTTTTTTTTAAAATAAATCATGTCGACCTTTTGACATGTCGACCTAGAAACCCTGTCGACCTAGTGACTGTCAACCTAAACATTGTCGACCTAATGATCCACACACGATCAGCATTCCTCCCCCCTCTCTTTTTTTTTTTTTTTTTTTAGCCCTGGGAAATATTGTCATCGTATGGAGTTTACAAACTTCCGGTAATGGGACATCTCCGCTTCATATAACTTAAATCATTATCTGGGTATATATCTTCAAAGTGAATTCATGACTATATAAGGACATGCTACACTAATCTAGTAAGGACAAGTATTGTCATTCGTCTGATCCTCACCAGTCAGGAGAAACTCTTAAATTGCCACCCTCTAAGTTCTAAGCAGATAAAAAAAAAGGCCGATCCTTCTTCTAAAGCAGATGAGAGAATTCTTTCTTAATGAGTGCCGATACATTTTTTTCTGCTGAAATGAATGCCAGCGACTGCTTGCTTTGGATCAGGGGTGTCCAACCTTTCACCTTCCCTGGGCCACATTAGAAGATGAAAATTTGGTTTGGGCCGCACATAAAATAAAATAAAATAACAGTAACGATACCTGATCATCCAAAAAAAACATAGAAAACATAGTTAACATATTAAACTTACTTGGAAATGAAGTTAGTGAGATGTTTGACATTGTTTCTCAGCCACCAATGCATCCATATTTTCCTATATCTTCAATTCGCCTGGCTACAGTCTGGTGAGACAAACTGATTTTTGAAAAGTCCCCTTTTTTTATCCGGGCAAATTATCAGCCACGGTTTCCATGCATTCCTTAATAAACTCACCATCGCAATACGGTTTTGATTTTTTGGCTATCAGGTTTGCAACCACATAACTGGCTTTGACAATAGAATCTGATTGAATCAATACTTTTTTTAAATAATTTTGTTGAGATGATAGATTTTTTTTCAGTTCAGCGATTTTGTCTTTACGACACATTCCTTCATACACGGCAAATTTCTCAGCATGTCTTGTCATGTAATGCCTTTTCAAATTGTAGTCTTTGAAAACTGGCACTAATTCTTTGCACATTAAGCAGATTGCCTTACTATTGGACTCAACAAAAAAGTATTCATCTGTCCACTTTTCTTGGAACACTCTTCCTTCATCTATAATTTTTATTTTTTTGTGTTTGTTTATATTTTTTGACATTTCAGAAGCCATGCTGGAATGTTAAAAAAAAAAGGACTTTTAGAAAGCTTGGTTTAATAATCAATGTGATTACTATGTGCATTATGCTACAGATTTCCCTTTCAAATTAATGGGCAGTGGAATGCAATTGGATTTTGATGCAGAATTCCACAGCCAATTTTGTGTCAAAATCCGTTGTGTGAACCCAGCCTTAGTCTCCTGACTACCAGAAAGTGGCTTACCTGGAGTTAGGATGCTGGAATGAAGACTGTCTGCTTTAATGGATGCTGGTACGAGGACTGTCTGCCTTGATGGATGCTGGTATGAGGCCTGAAGTAATGGATGCCTGGACGGAGAGAAGATCTTGGTTAAATATGGAGCTATGTGGGTGGAGAATGACAGGAGACTACCAGAAAGTGGCTTACCTGAGAGTTCGGATGCTGGGATGAGGACTGTCTGCCTTTATGGATGCTGCAGTGAGGACTGCCGTTAAGGATGCTGCCTCTTGTTGTGCGTAGATGTGTGCCTGGTATGATAATGTACAAGGTAAGACAGTAATGGGGTATAAGGGCCACAACATTGCATAGGAGACAGAGGAGGAACAGGGCTGCGGACATTGTATACGGGGAATAATAAATCCTGCAGAGAGATGGCGGCCTACGCAGCAGTTAAAAGCCGCCATCAATCACGGCAAAAATTAGCTAATTTATTGCAGGTCGGAGCCCACCGGGTGTTTCATTAGGTCCCCGGTGGGCCAGTCCAAACCTGCAAAACAGTGGGGGAGCGCTGCGCGATAGTGGGCAGGTGAAGCTGGCGTGCTGGCGTCACTTTTGTGACGTGCTCACCCATACTTCGCACAGGCCGCAAGATGTGGCCTCTCGGAGCTAATATAATGGATGGGGCGGGTGAATCGCGCTGGCGTCACCGTTGTGACGTGCCCCGGCCGCAAGCGCCGGCAGTGTAACTTGAAACTTTAGAATTTCTTAAATAAAAAATTGCACTGGGCCGCATTACTAGCCGACCTGGGCCGCATGCGGCCCGCGGGCCGCGGGTTGGACAAGCCTGATTTAGATAATGTGGTCAGTGCCACAGGTTAGTGTATTTTGAAATTTGCTGGTCTTCCAAATTCCTGAAAGAAATTCCCAGACTAGGACTGATCAAATGTTATTTGTAATAAAGGCTAATATGTTGTTTGCAAATATAGGTAATTGGTACACCTTGGAGTCAATTCAATTAGGAGTGATGCCAGATTGCACGATTTTATTGAATGCATACTGTACAAACAATAGCCTCAATTCTTGCATTGTAGTTCGGGACTCTATGGTCCTACAAACTTAAATGTATGATTTATGGGTGAAGAATGGTACTGCTGCCGACGTTCCAACACCATCCACATGGGTCTATTTAATTAATTTATTACCAATTATTTATATAGCGCACACACATTCCGCAGCGCTTTACAGAGAATATTTAACCATTCACATCAGTCCCTGCCCCAGTGGAGCTTACAGTCTATATTCCCTATCACATGTTACTATTGGCCCTAAGTTCTGCCTATGTCCTCAATACATAGGAGGAACATGGGATGAGCCCTGCCGGTGACCTTGTGGAGAATCCCATTTATTTTAATTAGCCATAATTGTATAAATCCTGTATAGACCAATCGATCCCATGTCCAAGTGTCTCAGTAGGACACTCCTAAAGCCCTAGTCCACTATGGCAGTTCCTTTTTCAGCGTTTGTTGCAAGCGTAGCGTGGGGGACTTCTGATTGTACGTATCGTACAGTGTAATTGATTATCTCGAGCTTCATGATCAGACACTGACCCAAGTGTTGGGATTTGCACTTTTAGGCGATTAACTATGTGTTTTACAAACAATTGAATGTTGCTATATTTGAGAACATCATCAGCCTGCAGCTGTGGCACATTGAGGGGACTTTCCCTTTTCTAGATACGGTGGAAGACCGGGGCTTACCAAAATTAAACACTAGGTAATGAGAGTCTTGATTACAGTGGGCAAGCATAATATTACAGTGTGCACTAATTGTAGACACAAGGTAATGTGTATAGTATGAAAAATATGCCTTCCAACTGTTAGTCAAGGCACTGGGATTTAATGGGAATCTGGAAGTCAAGTTGAGGCTCTTATCCCAAGGTCTGGATAACAGTACAGGTTATGCATGAAAACTAAGCACCAGGACAGATGTGTGCGGTGGACAGGCAGAGTAGTCTGATCCATGCGTTAGATCAGCAGCAGATAATCAGACGGGTAATAAGGAGCGTGAGACACAGACTAGAACACAACCTGCAAATGGCCAAATGCTATAACACTGGTGGGTATAAAAAAGAACAGGCAGCCAGTGGTGCAGCTGAGGAGAGCCCCCTTGTGATAGGTGCAAGTGCCGTCATGGGACTGTGTCTGCAATGAGGGATGGGTTCAGAGATGGATGCTAATGCATTTGCAGCTGTGATCCCATACGCAGCGGATGTTTGAAAATATGCTGAAGCTGCCTAGAAATGTGCGGAGACGCCCACTGACGTCTGCACAGCATACGTGTACAAACACACAGAGGTGCTCACAGACCCTCGGACAACAGTCTATCTGAGTTCCCCTATGGTCATGCAGGCTGAGGCGTAGTTTCTGCGTACAAGATTGCAGATGCAGACTGAGACACTCCCCGAAAATGCTTGTGACACGCCAGTGTTTGTGACTCCTTACCGTAACTGCCCCCAAATGTTCTCTGACTGTCACTCACTTTGCTTTAAGTAAGGTACTGTACCTTGGTGCATGTGCGGTGCGACTTATGCGTGCACAGCCAGACGTTAGCTGCTGCATAATCATCCGCGTTGTGTGCATCTCTGAATTCGCTGACTTGGGCGATCCTGACCCAGCTGGGATCACTTTGGAGCATGTGTAGCTACACCACTCCTAAAATGGTTAAGGGGTCTATTCATGAAGCAGTGAAAAGTGTGTAGAAGTGAGCCTGAGGAGAAGTTGCCCATGGTAACCAATCAGCTGCTCCGTGCAATCGTATAGTATGCAAATTATAAATGTTACATCAATGCTGATTGGTTACCATGGACAACTTCTCCACTGTCTCACTTCTCCACTCTTTTCACTGCTTCATGAAAAGACCCCTTTAAATCGCTTGTGGTGATTGCTTAGAGGATGCGGTTTAATCAGACATTACGATAAATGCTTGTGGTGGTGTAGGTGCTATATTTGTCGTTATGACCCTCTGATAGGTTTACTTGTTAGATTATAACATGCCTTTATTCCGTTTTCAGTGGAGTACAGCTGTGATCACACTTAGGGATTGCTACATGAGATCACCACAATTGGAAAGCTGACTGACTTGTTGGTAAATGTGCAGTGTTCTCTGTAATCTCCCATGTGTGCTGCTATGCTGCTGAGTTACAGAGAGAATAACCAGGGGAAAAAACTTTTTGTTACATAATCCTTAAATAATCAGCTTCAGTCATGTGTAGTGCATTAGCTGCAAATTGTCCTTCACCAACGACAACATAAATGGTATCTGTAATCTCTTGGGAATCTTACTTTCAGAAGGTACAGTACAAGGCATCTGCATGGCAGCGATCATCTGCAGATTGTTCCGTTTATTGTTACGGCTCCTTCACCTGAAAGAGAGCATGTTGTTGTTCCGTTTATTGTCACGGCTCCTTCACCTGAAAGAGAGCATGTTGTTGTGTGTAAGGATTAATGCACCAGTTTATAACACTGCAGTGACTGAAGGGTGAAGAGCAGGTGTTGTGTACAGTACTATACAGAAGTGTAACTAACACTAACAGAACAATCTAGGCAAATTATCATTATGATGAAAAATCCCCCTCTCTCAAGTTCTTTAAGGGCTTGTACTTGCGGGTTAGAGTAGGATAACCTTGTGTGTTTCAAGGCTGTAGGTTCAAGGACGTAATGGCCTAGTAGGGAACGTGTGGCTCTCCAGCTGCTGTAGAACTGCACATTCCAGCATGCTCTGCCACATATTTGCGCTTAAGACATGCTAAAACTATCCGGGTATGCTGAGACATGTAGTTCCACATTAGCTGGAGTGCTACATGTTGCATATACCTGCCTCTGATTTTGCAAAAGTTAAGGGTTCCTGTCAACGTGCGACTCCATGCATGTAATAGAGTGCAAACTGAAATCCTGTATATTATAATAATAATAATAATAATAATAATAATAATAATAATTAATAATAAAATGCTTAGCTACAAATCATTGTCCCAATACTATTCCTTTTTCACTCAAGGTGCGTTTTGCATGATATTTAAAGTTGGCCTGTAAGATCCCTGCATATCGCTGGGCTTCTCAGCCTCCAAATCACCCGCCACTACATACCGGCCTTAGAGTGCATTGGAAATGTTGCATGCTACTTCATCAGTGTACCAAGTACTTTAAATAGAAGTGTATTATATTACATTGTGCATTAACACTTCTGAACATTGCATGCAACGTCAATGGACTGTATCTATGCTAACTAGCTCTTCGGGGCTAGTCAGAGTGTTACCTCATGTGGTAATAGCATTGTGCCTGACACCAGGGCCGGCTCCAGGCCTACTAGCACCCTGTACTAGAAGTTTTGGAGCACATGCCCCCCTCCAATATGAGTCTGTGGTAAGCGGAAAAGTGGGACATGGCCTCAAAGGGAATGCCGTCTTCGTATGACTGAGAGAGGGTGATGCCTTAGAGAAACAAAGGGTGACAGGAGAGAGAGGGTGATGGGGAGATAGTGAAGCCGGGAAGATGCAGAGGATGAGGCCATGGGTTTTCCCTTGCATGTTACACCCACACAGGAGCAGTAGTGCCTCTTACACGTTACGCCCACCCAGGAGCAGTAGTGCCTCTTACACGTTATGCCCATCCAGGAACAGTAGTGCCTCTTACACGTTACGTCCACTCGGGAGCAGTAGTGATCCTTGCATGTTATGCCCACACAGGAGCATTATGCCCACACAGGAGCAGTAGTGCCTCTTACACGTTACGCCCACCCAGGAGCCGTAGTGCCTCTAACACGTTACGTCCACTCAGGAGCAGTAGTGCCTCTTACACGTTACGCCCACCCAGGAACAGTAGTGCCTCTTACACGTTACGTCCACTCGGGAGCAGTAGTGATCCTTGCACGTTATGCCCACCCAGGAGCAGCAGTGCCCCTTGCACGTTACGCTCACCCAGGAGCAGCAGTGCCCCTTGCACGTTACGCTCACCCAGGAGCAGCAGTGCCCCTTGCACGTTACGCTCACCCAGGAGCAGCAGTGCCCCTTGCACGTTACGCTCACCCAGGAGCAGCACTGCCGCAGCACTGCCCCTTGCACGTTATGCCCACCCAGGAGCAGTAGTGACCCTTACATGTTCCGCCTGTAATGGCAAATTCATCCATGATTAGCTGGCCGCAGCGGTTGCAGTAATAAAGTACCTGTGGCTGTGAGTCTGTTTCCTGACTCTCACTCGCTCTTTTCTGACAGTGTCCACCTTTCCCACAGTCCCTGTGCTGTGCTGGTGACATCAGCGAGCACTCCCTGCAGTGCTCCTCTGGGAACATATATTTGGGGAGCTGGATTTTGTGCAACTTGTCCATGAGTGGTGGGCCCCTTGGGAGCTCAGGAGGAAATATGGCCGCAGAAAATCGACGCTACCACTGTGGGTAGCACCTCTGCTACAGGTTGAACATGCCTCAAGCCGGCCCTGCCTGGCACTGAAGTAGGAAAATGCAGTTTACAGTGACTAAGCCCTGGGCATTATTCAGGGTAAACTGTATCTCCCAAATGATGTGGGTTTAACAGTGCGGTTAGTTGAATAGCTCCAGGCACGCATTCCAAAATTGTTCTGAATTGATTTCCCCCCAAAAAATTTGAGTAGACATACTTTGTAAAGTAATCTATCTGATGAGCTGGATGTGTGTGTGTGTATGTGTGCAGTATATATAATAATAATAATAATAATAATAATAATAATAAATACTAAAGTAATAGATCACCTTCATTCCTGTATTGACCCTGCAGGTGGCTGTACCTTTTTATATTGATGCTGAGTGTGTGTGGGGTGGGGGGTGTTATTTTTGTAATTTTCGTGTATTTTCCTACCATCTCTGAATCTGCCCCACTGTTGCTGTAATGCAGTATATTACACATACATACTATACTGTATTATGATAGAATACTGACTTGGGTTTATGAGCTTATAAACTGTCAGTTTTTTTAACGAGTCAATTTAAGCTCTGCCCCCTCTTGTTACAGTAGGGTAAAGTGCTGCCAGACTCGGTTCATGCCTCGGTCTCCTGAGTCATGTGTAACACTTTCACTTTCTGAAAGTTTTTTGTCTATTATTTTTTTTTTTTTTTTAATGCTGTGAATAGTTGCTGGGTCAACTCATTCTCCTCCCAGCTCACAGACTGGGATGTCTCACCCAGAGTGACATCATGCTGGCTACAGGCTGTGGGAAGTGATCCTCCAGCTGTAGAATGGGGCTCCTGCTGCCCTGAGAGAGCCGGCTCCCTGGCTTCAGGCAGGTTCCACTCAGCTTCCTGCTGGGATTCCTGGTGTGTGATGCGGAGTGTGGATGAGATATGTCGCCTTTATTTAGCTGGGTGGCTAAGGTAAGCGTGATGGAGGCTTAGTGAATAGCTGATGGTGATTTTGGTAAGTTAAGGTTTAGTTAGACAGTAATGCTCACTACTTTAGTCATGAGAAAAACACGTAGACCGTGTAAAGCCATGCTTTCATTAATCACACTATTACTGTACATACTGTATTGAGAGCTGCCTGTACTTTGCTGCATTGAGGAAATTGCAATAGTACATGGTCCTTTTTTAGGGTTTCCTATTGTGCTTAAAGATGTGCAGTGTGATGTTCAATTGGAAATCAAGCACACCCCATTGAATGGTTGTAAGATACTGTATGTATGCGCCTTTTGTGCCCAGCGGTGTTCTGGGCTCTTGGGAAGACGTGTCTGAATCTGTCACACAGGAGTATTTAGCTACTGTGTATTCGGAGTTGTAAAACATGAGCATCACACAAGTGTGAACCCTCAGAGATAGCTGCCGGCTGACATGTTACAGACTACTGGCACTCTGTGCACATTGCTGAATGGGTCATTGACTGTTCTACCTTTCCTCCCTATACCCTCGCTGCAGAAATCCATTCTAAGCATGATCAGACTTGCATCGGGTTCTCAGCGAGTGTGTTTCCACGGGGACTCCTCCCCAGGGGATGCAATGGCTGAAAAACACACCTGGATATAAACCTTTAAATGCGGCACTAAATATTTACTGAGAGAATGCTGCTGCATTGTGCTCTTCAGCTGTATAAACCTTCATTTGCATCTACAGCACTGTGTACACACACTGACATAAAGTGTGTATTATCTGCCTTGTTTTTATTAAAAGGAACAGAATCACTCCTTGTTAATTATTATTTATTTATTTCTCACGGATACTGGACTTTCCTAAATGGCTGGGGTAAAGCTTCAGCTTACATGGGAACACCTTCGGCTCTCCCTGAATTCCCAGTCTCCCACCAGTCTGGTTACACAGAGCTGTCATATTTGTGCACACAAGCAGGTGGCTACGTTAACAAATGTACAAAAGATACTATGTGTTGTGGTTCCCTTCCTTTGTTTGCTAGAAATGGCCCCCATCATGTTGTAATATTTGTTGCCTAATTACCTGCACAATGGTTTTGTTCTGCACAGATCTGAACATCGCTAGAATATGAGCTAGATCTTGTGTTTACCTCTAATTTCCTGCCACACTCCGCTGCACAAGCTGTAAGGCCAGTGTGTGCAATACATGTGCAGTTCTGCTGCATGCTATTGTCCTAATGGATGAACACACATACGGGGCCATTATGTTATTACAGATGTTTTTAATTTCACAGTTGTGGGTTGTGTTGTTGTGGTGGTTTCTTAATAATATTAATAATAATTAAAAAAAAAAAGGTGCTAACTGAACAAAAGCTATTATTGTACTGTGGGTTTACATTGTCTGTTTATGTTAGACCCCTAAAGCACACCATATAAAAATAAAATAAAATGTACATTGTTTTGTTAAGACAGGGCCTTGAACATGAATGCCTGTTTCACACCACCCTTGTGATCTGGGTTATTGCAGAGTTAACCAGGGTCAGTGTGAAAGTATCACCAAAAAAACACATCCGGGTAGCCCCCTGGGTTGTACACCAGAACGACCTGTGTAACTGGGCAGTGTGAACGTTTCAACTCTGGTTCTGTTTACAGTATAGGTTAGGCCGGCTCACTGGTGCTTGGACATGATATGATCTCCAGGCGCTGGCAGAACAATGAACACTGCTCCCGTGTGCAGCGCAAACTGCGCCAGCCTGTGAGTAACTTTGGTTGGACCCCCAGTGTTAACGGGTTCTGACCCGTAGTGGAACAGTGTTCCAAATCCTGGGTTGGACGTGGGATTTTGGTGTGGAAGGAGAATTATTATTTATTTAAAAAATATATATATTTAAGCAGAACTAAGAGGGTACCAAAAGGAGAGTGGGTCTGTAATGCTAACCAATGTGTTGCTGGAAGCTCTAGGGTCTACTTGAACAGTACCGCTATTTGTAGAGGTTAGGGTGAGATGGAGGGCTGTGTATTTGTAGAGGTTAGGGTGGGATGGAGGGCTGTGTATTTGTAGAGGTTAGGGTGGGACGGAGGGCTGTGTATTTGTAGAGGTTAGGGTGGGATGGAGGGCTGTGTATTTGTAGAGGTTAGGGTGGGATGGAGGGCTGTGTATTTGTAGAGGTTAGGGTGGGATGGAGGGCTGTGTATTTGTAGAGGTTAGGGTGGGATGGAGGGCTGTGTATTTGTAGAGGTTAGGGTGGGATGGAGGGCTGTGTATTTGTAGAGGTTAGGGTGGGATGGAGTGCTGTCTAGTCACTAAACCTTGATAAGTCTCATTCTTCACTGCAGTAGATCCATAAACTATTGCTGGGGCCGCTGAGCAGTTCTGCGATACCAGGCCGGAGTGATAAGGGCTAATGTACAATTTGCTGGGCCGATCTCGGATTGTGTGCATTGAATTGCCCCCAGTAAGAGAAGTATTGTGGCCCTACTTCTTTAAATAGGTTTTTTTTCCTGTCACCAGTGAGATACGTTGATAGAACTACAGTACTATTGCAGGGGGGAGACCACATGATGCGGCCATTTATACTCTCCCAGTGTCTGAGTGGGCAGTCATGCTGGCGAGTTAATTGGCATCTGACAAAATGACCCAATGTGTGTTTATACTGCAAGCTCCACTGATGCAGCACGCTGATGTGCATGTTAAACAAGCTTTGCTAAGGTCTGTGTTGGGACTAGCTAAATAAAGGATCATGCTGCTTCATCCGATGGCACTGTAGCCACAGGCCGCTGATGCCACTATATTTAGAATTGTATTGCTATTGTTCTGATACGATCTGCAGCACCATTACTGTGGAAAGTCAGAAATAACTTTCCACGGAACTTGTCAGTTTTTCAGGGACGTGACTGCTTACTGTGTATACAAGTTGTTTTACAGGCAGTGCTATTTGGGTGTCTCGTGTAACTAATTCTTGCCTTGTGTATCTGCCATATATGGACCATTTTAGCCACTTTGCATGATTCAAGCTTAGTTTGGCGCTTGGTTAATTTTGATGTCTGTTTCCCCCCCCCCCCCCCCCTTTTTTTTTCTCCCTACAGTGTTCATTGTGGTTTTGGTGCTTTGAGATCTTATTCTCATATTCTACCAACCCACAGAGCTGTTGGTAATCAAGTAAATGAAGATTTAGGTTGTCTGTATGTTCCGCTGTCCTCACTTGGGTCTTGTCTTTCACAACCCAACCACATTATCTCTCCACCATTTAAACTGTACTTATCAGTTAACATGATAGAATTCCTACCTCCTTCTCTGCTGTAGACCACCCAACGCTTCAGCTACGGTAAAAACAAGTTTCCACGGGTCATCTTCTCTTTTTTTCTCTTCTCTTTTCTCTCTTTTTCTTCATTCTTCTTTTCTCTTTTCTTTTTTGTTTCTTCTGTAAAATAAGCCTTACTAACCAGTATCTTGTAATTTTCAAATACAATCATAATTTTTAAATATGGTGGTTGAACTATTTATCTGCACGAAGAAGTTCTCTGTGCACGGCTTGTGCAGTGTATTTGTTTTGTGGTTTGTGTGTAGTTTTTCTGTAGGTGGGTACACACTTGGCGATAAATTAAACGGCATCGCTCATTTTGACCCTTCCTGAGCGACATTGTTTACTTTATCGCTAAGTGTGAAAGCCGCCGCTGAGCGATGCGCGTTCCCGTGGGTCGTTTACAAACCTCGCTGTTGGCCATGCATGCAGCTCAATTTGGACTGTCATCAAAATACTGCATGCACGGCGTGACGTCATTGAGTGATATTATTTGCATATAGCTCAGTGTGTACGCATTGCCGCCGACCGCCCCGGCGGGGAAGGGAACACAGTAGGCAATGTCACTCAGAGCACGTCGCCTAGTGTGTACCCACCCTACGTTTTATTTGGTTTTCTGTTGCATTAAACACTCTGTAACATTGCAGAGAGCTATGAAAATACCACTAACATAGCATTTTTATTTTTTTTTTACAAAATATTGTTAGTTTATGACCTATGGTTATATGGTATATTGTTGCCTAAATATTAGCTTTATTTAGTTTGTCATATAATAATAAGAATTTACTCACCGGTAATTCTATTTCTCGTAGTCCGTAGTGGATGCTGGGTACTCCGTAAGGACCATGGGGTATAGACGGGCTCCGCAGGAGACTGGGCACTCTTAAAAGAAAGATTAGGTACTATATCTGGTGTGCACTGGCTCCTCCCTCTATGCCCCTCCTCCAGACCTCAGTTAGGGAAACTGTGCTCGGAAGAGCTGACATTACTAGGAAAGGATTTGGAATCCAGGGTAAGACTCATACCAGCCACACCAATCACACTGTACAACTCGTGATAACTATACCCAGTTAACAGTATGAACAATAACTGAGCCTCTCTCAACAGATGGCTCATACAATAACCCTTTAGTTAAGCAATAACTATATACATGTATTGCAGAGAGTCCGCACTTGGGACGGGCTCCCAGCATCCACTACGGACTACGAGAAATAGAATTACCGGTGAGTAAATTCTTATTTTCTCTGACGTCCTAGTGGATGCTGGGTACTCCGTAAGGACCATGGGGATTATACCAAAGCTCCCAAACGGGCGGGAGAGTGCGGATGACTCTGCAGCACCGAATGAGCAAACTCAAGGTCCTCCTCAGCCAGGGTATCAAACTTGTAGAATTTTGCAAAAGTGTTTGAACCCGACCAAGTAGCAGCTCGGCAAAGTTGTAAAGCCGAGACCCCTCGGGCAGCCGCCCAAGAAGAGCCCACCTTCCTCGTGGAATGGGCTTTTACTGATTTAGGATGCGGCAGTCCAGCCGCAGAATGTGCAAGCTGAATGGTGCTACAGATCCAGCGAGCAATAGTCTGCTTAGAAGCAGGAGCACCCAGCTTGTTGGGTGCATGCAGGATAAATAGCGAGTCAGTTTTTCTGACTCTAGCCGTCCTGGAAACATAAAGTTTCAGGGCCCGGACTACGTCCAGCAACTTGGAATCCTCCAAGTCCCTAGTAGCCGCAGGCACCATAATAGGTTGGTTCAAATTAAACGATGATACCACCTTAGGGAGAAATTGGGGACGAGTCCTCCATTCTGCCCTATCCACATGGAAGATCAGATATGGGCTTTTACATGACAAAGCCGCCAATTCTGACACACGCCTATTCCAAGCTAAGGCCAAAAGCATGACCACTTTCCACGTGAGATATTTTAGCTCCACGGTCTTAAGTGGCTCAAACCAGTGGGATTTTAGGAATCCAACACACGTTAAGATCCCAAGGTGCCACTGGAGGCACAAAAGGGGCTGAATATGCAGCACCCCTGTAACAACGGCCCTCATTCCGAGTTGATCAGTCGCAAGGCGATTTTAGCAGAGTTACACACGCTAAGCCGCCGCCTACTGGGAGTGAATCTTAGCTTCTTAAAATTGCGAACGATGTATTCGCAATATTGCGATTACAAACTACTTAGCAGTTTCAGAGTAGCTTCAGACTTACTCGGCATCTGCGATCAGTTCAGTGCTTGTCGTTCCTGGTTTGACGTCACAAACACACCCAGCGTTCGCCCAGACACTCCCCCGTTTCTCCAGCCACTCCTGCGTTTTTTCCGGAAACGGTAGCGTTTTCATCCACACGCCCCTAAAACGCCGTGTTTCCGCCCAGTAACACCCATTTCCTGTCAATCACACTACGATCGCCGGAGCGAAGAAAAAGCCGTGAGTAAAAATACTATCTTCATTGTACAATTACTTGGCGCAGTCGCAGTGCGAATATTGCGCATGCGTACTAAGCGGATTTTCACTGCGATGCGATGAAAAATAACGAGCGAACGACTCGGAATGAGGGCCAACGTCCGAACTTCAGGCAGTGAAGCCAGTTCTTTTTGAGAGAAAAAGGGATAGGGCCGAAATCTTGGCCTTTTATGGATCCTAATTTTAGGCCCATAGTCACTCCTGACTGTAGGAAGTGCAGGAATCGACCCCCCTGGAATTCCTCTGTAGGGCCTTCCCGGCCACACACCAAGCAACCTATTTTCGCCATATACAGTGAAAAAGTCTTGCTGTCACGTCTTTCCTAGCCTTTATCAGCGTAGGAATAACTGCATCCGGAATGCCCTTTTCCGCTAGGATCCGGCGTTCAACCGCCATGCTGTCCAACGCAGCCGCGGTAAGTCTTGGATCAGACAGGGTCCCTGTTGCAACATGTCCTGACTGAGAGGCAGAGGCCATGGGTCCTCTGAGAGCATTTCTTGCAGTTCCGGGTACCGAGTCCTTCTTGGCCAATCCGGAGCAAAGAATATTGTTCACACTCCTCCGTTTATTACAATTCTCAGCCCTTGGGTCTGAGAGGAAGAGGAGGGAATATATAGACCGACTGGAACACCCACGGTGTTACTAGTGCGACCACAGCTATCGCCTGAGAGTCCCTTGACCCAGCGTAAAACCTTTTTTATCTTTTTATTGAGGTGGGACGCCATGTAGTCCACCTGAGGCAGTTTCCATCAATTTGCAAAACTGCGTGAAGACTTCCTGATGAAGTCACCACTTTCCCGGGTGGAGGTCGTGTCCACTCCCGGAATGAACACTGCTGACAGTGCGCTTACTTGATTCTCCGCCCAGCAAAGAATTCTGGTGGCTTCTACCCTCGCCACCCTGCTCTTTGTGCCGCCCTGGCGGTTTACATGAGCCCCTGCGGTCTGACTGGATCAGAACCGGTTGGTCGCGAAGCAGGAACTCCGCTTGACTTAGGGCGTTGTATATGGCCCTTAGTTCCAGGATATTGATGTGAAGGCAAGTCTGTTGGCTTGACCACAAACCTTGGAATTTTCTTCCCTGTGTAACTGCCCCCCACCCTCGGAGGCTTGCATCCGTGGTCACCAGGACCCAGTCCTGAATGCCGAATCTGCGGCCCTCGAGAAGGTGAGCACTCCGCAGCCACCACAGGAGAGACACCCTGGCCCTGGGGGATAGGGTGATTAACTGATGCATCTGAAGATGTGATCCGGACCACTTGTCCAGTAAGTTCCATTGTCCTTGCATGGAACCAGCCGAAGGGGATGGCCTCGTATGATGCCATCATCCTTCCCAGGACTCGAGTGCAGTGATGCACTGACACCTGTTTTGGTTTTCAATGGATTCCTGACCAGTGTCATGAGCTCCTGAGCTCTCTCTATCGGGAGATAAACCCTCTTCTGGTCTGTGTCTAGGATCATGCCTAGGCGAGGCAGATGAGCTGTAGGAACCAACTGCGACTTTGGAATATATAGAATCCAGTCGTGTTGCCGTTTCACTTCCAGAGCAGGTGATACGCTGTCCAGCAACTGCTCTCTTGATCTCGCTTTTATGAGATCATCCAAGTATGTGATAATAGTGACACCTTGCTTCCGCAGGAGCACCATCATATCCGCCATTACCTTGGTGAAATTGGTAATGACAATCCTGTACCGCAATTCTGAGGTACGCCTGATGAGGTGGATAAATGGGGACACGAAGGTATGCATCCCTTATGTCCCGATTAATTTCAGGCATGCAATGACCGCTCTTAGCGATTCCATCTTGAACCTGAACCTTTTCAGGTATATGTTCAGGGATTTTAATTCAATATGGGTCTAACCGAACCGTCTGGTTTCGGGATTATAACATGGTCGAATAATAACACCCTCTTGTTGAAGGAGGGGACCCTTGACCACCACCTGTTGAAGATACAATTTACGAATTGCAGTTAACACTGGCTCCCTCTCTTGGGGGGAAGCCCGCCGGGTCCTCGGTGAGGGGGCATCTTCTCACAGTCCAGCCTGTATCCCTGCGATACAATTTCTATTGCCCAGGGATCTAACAGGGAGTGAACCCACTTGTGGCTGAACTTACGAAGGCGTGTCCCCACCGGGCCTAGCTCCGCCTGTGGAGCCCCAGCGACATGCGGTGGATTTTTGTAGAGGCCGGGAAGGACTTCTGTTCCTGGGGACTAGCTGTGTTGTACAGCTTCTTTCCTCTGCCCCCGGCTCTGACAAGAAAGGACGCACCTCCGACTTTCTTGTTTCTTTATTCGAAAAGCTGCATTTAATAATGTCGTGCTTTCCTAGGCTGTGCAGGAATATAAGGCAAAATATCAGAATTACCAGCTATAACTGTGGAGACCAGGCCCGAGAACCTTTCTCCACACAATCCTCAGCCTTCCATATGCCTCTTAAGTCGGCATCATCTGTCCAATGTATATTCTACAGGACACGTCAAGCAGAAATCGACATAGCTTTTGTCTCTAGGACCCAGTATACTCATGTCCCCTTGGGCATGCTTTATAATTATATATCTATCACTTAAGACAGCTTCTTAAAATATTTATATGCATACTAGGGTCTCCATCTCTGCTGATAAGGTACCTGTCCACGCTGCCACAGCGCTATAAACCCATGCCGACACAATCGCCGATCTGGGTAGTATACTAGAATGTGCACGCTATCTGCAGGATCCCTGAGAATAGCTAGTGCAAACAGGACACCCAAGGGGAAGATTCTCAACACATCCTGGCCCTAGTGGGGAAAGGATACAGCCTGAGAATTCTCTTGTGGGAAGCTGCCGTCTCTTGTCTGGAGATTCCCGCTCTTTTTCCTCATGAGAGGAGGGAAATTTACCTCCGCATTCTTCCCCTTAACATGTGTACTCTCGTGTCAGGGACAGATGAGTCATCTGTGATATGCAAATCATCTTTTATTCCAATAATCATATATTGAATATCTTTTAGCCCTCTTGGCTGTAACTTTGCATTATCGTAGTCGACAGTGGAGTTAAACTCCGTGTCGATACTTTGTTATTTTGGATAGTGAACATAGAGAGACTCTGAAGGACTCTGTGACATAGGGACAGACCAGGGTAGATTTCCTTTCTGTTCCCTAACCTTTTGTGCAATAATTTTACCTCATCACTTACACATATCCAAACAGGTGTCGGCGTTGTCGACGTAGACACCCTCCCACACACTTATCCGCTCTATCACCTCCTTAGAGGAGCCTTTTACCTCAGACATGTCGACACACGCGTACCGACACACCACACACACAGGGGATGCTCTATTTGAAGACCGTTCCCCACCAGGCCCTTTGGAGAGACAGAGACATAGTATGCCAGCACACACCACAGCGCTATATAATACAGGGATGTACACTATACTGAGTGATTTTCCTCCTATAGCAGCTTATATACACAGTTTTGCGCCTAAATTTATGTGCCCCCCCCCTCTCTTTTTTACCCTATGTGTACCAGGATACTGCAGGGGAGAATGAAAATAGATTACAGCGCTCAAATAACCTATGCTAATAATATGTAAATTTATTCATTTAAAACAAACTGATATAATAGATATCAATAAAATTTAAATACAAAATAAAAATGCTCATAGACCAACTTGTGGATGTATAGTGTGCTCTTTGGCAACAACCTTAGTAAAATGAAACAAGGTCCATGTGATGATAGTAATTGGACACAATCTGATTTTTACCAGGACTGATACAGTCAATTACCCATCAGGTGTTCCGATGTATGGATCCGGATCTGGGTCTTTAATTTGTATAGATGGATTCTGGTTCACAGTCTGTTTGAATTGACACTTTAATGTCCAGCACGCTGTGTTCCTGTAATGTAAACTTTACAGAAGCCCCAAAACTGCTTGACATAGAGCAGGGATTTGCAATAAGATGTTTGATCTTAATTGATGATTTATGCTAATTGATTGATTACATCACTTCCCCTATAAAAAGGGGCAAAATCTGAACACTCATTACCCTCTGAGAAAGCTGCCTGGAGCGGCGAAACGCATCAGGGAATACTGCTCTTGGCCATTGGATGTCATCTAATCCAGCTCTGTTGGACTTCAGACCCAGGACATACCCATCTTCATGCAATTGGTGAACCAGGATCCCGATTCCAGTTTGGTCTTACAAACAATTTCTTCAGGATTCATCTATTAACAGGAACACAGCGTGCTGGACATTAAAGTGTCAATTCAAACAGACTGTGAACCAGAATCCATCTATACAAATTAAAGACCCAGATCCGGATCCATACATCGGAACACCTGATGGGTAATTGACTGTATCAGTCCTGGTAAAAATCAGATTGTGTCCAATTACTATCATCACATGGACCTTGTTTCATTTTACTAAGGTTGTTGCCAAAGAGCACACTATACATCCACAAGTTGGTCTATGAGCATTTTTATTTTGTATTTAAATTTTATTGATATCTATTATATCAGTTTGTTTTAAATGAATACATTTACATATTATTAGCATAGGTTATTTGAGCGCTGTAATCTATTTTCATTTTTCACATCCATTCTATAGGAGATTGACTATCTCCAATTTACAGCAGCTAGGAGGAACCACTCATTTCCGCGCCTGTCCAATATATACTTGTTATATAAATTTCTTTACTGCAGGGGAGAGCCTGGGGAGCTTCCTTCCAGCTGAGCTGTGAAGAGAAAATGGCGCCGGTGTGCTGAGGAAGAAGGCCCGGCCCCCTCAGCGGCGGGCTTCTGTCCTTTTATGTACTTTAATGGCGGGGGTTAATGCACATATACAGTTTATCAGACTGTATTATGTGCTTTTCGCCAAGTAAGGTAATCTAATTGCTGCCCAGGGCGCCCCCCCCCCCCAGCGCCCTGCACCCATCAGTGACCGGAGTGTGTGGTGTGCTAAGGGAGCAATGGCGCACAGCTGCAGTGCTGTGCGCTACCTTAATGAAGACCGGAGTCTTCAGCCGCCGATTTTCAACTTCTCTTCGTTCTTCTGGCTCTGCAAGGGGGACGGCGGCGCGGCTCCGGGACCGGACGACCGAGGACTGGGCCTGTGTTCGATCCCTCTGGAGCTAATGGTGTCCAGTAGCCTTAGACGCCCAAGCTAGCTGCAAGCAGGTAGGTTCGCTTCTCTCCCCTCAGTCCCACGTAGCAGTGAGTCTGTTGCCAGCAGATCTCACTGAAAATAAAAAACCTAACAAATACTTTCTTTTCTAGGAAGCTCAGGAGAGCCCCTAGGGTGCATCCAGCTCTGGCCGGGCACAGATACTAACTGAGGTCTGGAGGAGGGGCATAGAGGGAGGAGCCAGTGCACACCAGATATAGTACCTAATCTTTCTTTTAAGAGTGCCCAGTCTCCTGCAGAGCCCGTCTATACCCCATGGTCCTTACAGAGTACCCAGCATCCACTAGGACGTCAGAGAAATATTGTTAGACTCGTCAATTTGTGGCTTGGATGAGGTATTTCCTAAAAATCCATAGACTAGGTAATGGTTCCCCTGGCCTACGGAACTCGGGGTTCAAAAACCAACATATGTATGAGGGTGGTTCAATAAGTAAGGTACCAAGACCTCTCACATGTATAATGTACTCTGTTTCATTCTAATTTCCCACTGGGCCAGAGCAGGTAGACCACTGCTTCCCCACACTGCCAATATACTACGCCTCATATCAGTCATACTATCCCAAATTCTGGTGTAAAATTGCGGGGTTAGCAGATACATGGTCACACATTTGAGGTGAGAAGTGGGATCAGATTTCTGTGTTAAAGGGCACATCAGCAGATGAAATTCATCGCCACCTTGTTGATTCAGAAGGACAGACCTGTTTGAGTTGGTGATATTGCTGACAAACTGAATATCCTAGTGGGAACTCTGCACAACATCATTCATGAGCATCTGGGGTACAGGAAGAAGTGTTCACGCTGGATACCTATGCAACTCGCACCGATGTGCACCTGACGTGGTACCGTGAGGAAGAAGTGCAGTTCCTGCAGCGTATTGCTTTAGTCGATGAATAGTGGGTGCATGATTTGTCACAGGGGATGAAGCAAGCATCCATAACATGGAAACATGCATTGTCTCCCACCTTCAAAGAAATTTGAAACGACTCCATTAGCAAAGAAGGTCATGGCGACTGTGCTTTGGGATCACAAGGGCGTGCTTCTTGTTGATTTCCTCACCAAGGGCGATACTGTGAATGCTGTCCGGTATTATGACACATTGAGCCGATTGTAGAGGGAAGTTCATTGAAAATTACCTGTGTTTTATTGCTCCACGATAACCCCAGACCCCACTCCACCAACTGCGAGTGCAATTTGTTCTGGCGCTACCATTGGGCAGTATTGGACCAACGTCCCTATAGCCCTGACCTAGCACGTAGTGATTTCCATCTCTTTTAACCATTAAAGAAACACCTGGTTGGAAGGAGATTTGCTACCGATGGTGAAGTTCAGCAAGCCGTCATGTTCTGGCTTCAGGGGCTTGGCACTGATTTCTTTTTTGCCGGGTTAGTCCATTGGTGTATCGGTGGAACAAACGCTTAGCTAAGTATAGGGGCTATGTGGAAAAATAATCTGAACCATGGCCATACTATTGATGATATGTATATGTACAAGTTGAAGCAATGAGAGGCCTTGTTGCCTTATACCCCTTTCAGGCCGCCAGCTTTGAACACGGGTTATTGGCACATGACGCGCATAGCCAGTGTTCCTGTGCGGTCTAAAAGGTGCCAGGGGAAATATACCGGGTTGAGCGACCTAGTATTTCAACCCTGGTAGCGAGCAGGGTTGAACTTGTGTTCAACCCGGCTCGCTGTGCGGTGTGAATGGGAGCCGGGTTGTCGCATTGTATAGACAGCGGCGCTTGGAGATCATGCGGGTCACACCCTGGGAGCTTTCGGTTGTGACCCGCCTCAGGCGGTCTGAAAGGGGTATTATTATTTATTAAACCACCCTTGTATTATGAAACCTAAATAAATGTTTCCAAAAGCAAAGTGAAGAAAAAACCTTTTGTATTTGAATTTGTCAAAAAAACTTTAATTCCTCTCCCCTTATTGCAATCTGTGTTTTTGTTCCATAGTTTAAAAATAAATTGCTTGGTAAAACATTATTCCTGGCTGTTATTGAGAATAGTCTGGTTCCCACAAATGTGGTGATGTAAGCTTTCCTTTCTCACAGGACTCCTACATCCTAGGGTTTGTTAAACAAATGCATTGAGGAAAATGGGGGAAAACTACAGTATGTGAAAACAAATGTATGTTTTTAGAGGTATCCGGACTATAGATCTACACTACAAAGGTTTACAGTAAAGAGGTCTACCGCTAATGGTAGATATGCATTAGGTCGACAGGATCAAAAGGTTGACACACACAAGGTAGACACCATATATTATTTTATTTACATTTTTTTAATTTGCAACTTTTTCATACTTTACCATCCACGTGGACTAGGATTGGGAATAGTAACCTGTGCTGAGCGCAGTGGTAGCAGAGCGAGGCACCTTGCCCGAAGCATGGAGAGCGAACGTGGTACACTAATGGGGCTTAGTTGTGGCAGAAAAGTGACAAAACACACACACACACACACACAAAAAAAGTGGTCTACCTTTTTTTGTGTCGACCATTTACATGTCAACCCTTTGGTCCTGTCGACCTTCCTATTGTCTACTTATTCTATGTCGACCTTTTGACCCTGTCTACCTAATGCATGCCTACCATTAGTGGTAGACCTATTGACTGTAGACCTTTTTTAGTGTAGATCTAATAATCCACCCTCGTTTTTAGATATGATTTTAGTTACGTTTTAACATGCTTTTTTATGCAATATGCTTTTACTGTTCCGTTACTTTGTGGTACCACTAGTGATCCGGAATATAATACCGGCAGACTGACGGACCCATAATAACTACCTCTTCTAAGAGGAATTACTGGAAGGGGGCAAATCTACCTAAGGTTTAGTTCCATGTGCCTTGCTACACTTGATGTATATCATTGGTATGGGGATGGTATCGGGATCCTGACGCTTGGGATGCCAGCAATCAGAATACCGACTGCTTCATCCAGATGCTCAGGATCATGACACCTACTTGGTAAGGTTTACTAGTACCCCCTAATCCCTACCCCTCAATGGCCACAGCCTGACCCTAATTCTCCCAGGTGGTTCTTAACACTAACCCACCACCTCCCCGCAGCCTAACCCTAACCATCCCCTGGCCTAAACCTAACCTGACCGGATCCCCTGGCATGTACACTGTCCCCTCCAGACTTAAGTTGGCACAAAAAAACAAACAAAAACAGGCTTTAACTGGATAACCTGATAATGAGCATTTGGCAATAAAAATCCTGTTGTTTTTTTTTTTTTTTTTGGGGGGGGGGTTTGCAAGGAAAAATTATTACAGCTAATGGGATACTCCCCTTAGAATATATTTTAAATATCTAAATTTAAAGTTAAATAAAGTTTCTCTAACGTCCTAAGTGGATGCTGGGACTCCGTAAGGACCATGGGGAATAGCGGCTCCGCAGGAGACTGGGCACAAAAGTAAAAGCTTGAACTAGCTGGTGTGCACTGGCTCCTCCCCCTATGACCCTCCTCCAAGCCCCAGTTAGATTTTTGTGCCCGAACGAGAAGGGTGCATGCTAGGTGGCTCTCCTGAGCTGCTTAGAGTAAAAGTTTATTTTAGGTTTTTTATTTTCAGTGAGTCCTGCTGGCAACAGGCTCACTGCATCGTGGGACTAAGGGGAGAAGAAACGAACTCACCTGCGTGCAGAGTGGATTGGGTTTCTTAGGCTACTGGACATTAGCTCCAGAGGGACGATCACAGGTTCAGCCTGGATGGGTCCCGGAGCCGCGCCGCCGGCCCCCTTACAGAGCCAGAAGAACGAAGAGGTCCGGTGAAATCGGCGGCAGAAGACGTTCCTGTCTTCAACTAAGGTAGCGCACAGCACTGCAGCTGTGCGCCATTGCTCTCAGCACACTTCACACTCCGGTCACTGAGGGTGCAGGGCGCTGGGGGGGAGCGCCCTGAGACGCAATAAAAAACAGAAATACCTTAGGATGGCAAAAGAAATACATCACATATAGCTCCTGGGCTATATGGATGTATTTAACCCCTGCCAGTTTTCCAGAAAAAAGCGGGAGATAAGGCCGTCGTGAAGGGGCGGAGCCTATCTCCTCAGCACACAAGCGCCATTTTCCCTCACAGTTCCGCTGGAAGGACGGCTCCCTGACTCTCCCCTGCAGTCCCTACAGAATCAGGGTAAAAACGAGAGAGGGGGGGCACTATTGGCAGCTAAATTATAAACAGCAGCTATAAAAGGGAGTAACACTTATATAAGGTTATCCCTATATATATATATATAGCGCTCTGGTGTGTGCTGGCAAACTCTCCCTCTGTCTCCCCAAAGGGCTAGTGGGGTCCTGTCCTCTATCAGAGCATTCCCTGTGTGTGTGCTGGGTGTCGGTACGATTGTGTCGACATTTATGAGGAGGAAAATGATGTGGAAGCAGAGCAATTGCCTGTATTAGTGATGTCACCCCCTAGGGAGTCGACACCTGACTGGATGGTTGTATTTAAAGAACTACGTGACAATGTCAGCACTTTACAAAAAACTGTTGACGACATGAGACAGCCGACAAATCAATTAGTGCCTGTCCAGGCGTCTCAGACACCGTCAGGGGCGATAAAACGCCCGTTACCTCAGTGGGTCGACACAGACCCAGACACGGATACTGAGTCCAGTGTCGACGGTGAGGAGACAAACGTAATGTCCAGTAGGGCCACACGTTACATGATCACGGCATTGAACATTTCTGACACTACAAGTACCACAAAGAAGGGTATTATGTGGGGAGTGAAAAAACTACCAGTAGCTTTTCCTGAGTCAGATGAATTAAATGAGCTGTGTGATAAAGCGTGGGTTTCCCCCGATAAAGTGCTAATCTCTAATAAATTATTGGCACTATACCCTTTCCCGCCAGAGGTTAGGGCGCGTTGGGAAACACCCCCTAAAGTAGATAAAGCGCTCACACGTTTATCTAAACAAGTAGCGTTACCGTCTCCTGATACGGCCGCCCTCAAAGAACCAGCGGATAGAAGGCTGGAAAATATCCTGAAGGGTATATACACACATACTGGTGTTATACTGCGACCAGCAATCGCATCAGCCTGGATGTGCAGTGCTGGAGTGGCGTGGTCGGATTCCCTGACTGAAAATATTGATACCCTGGATAGGGACAGTATATTACTAACTATAGAGCATTTGAAGGATGCATTACTATATATGCGTGATGCACAGAGGGATATTTGCACCCTGGCATCAAGAGTGAGTGCTATGTCCATTTCTGCCAGAAGAGCGTTATGGACGCGACAGTGGTCAGGGGATGCGGATTCCAAACGACATATGGAAGTATTGCCGTTTAAAGGAGAGGAGTTATTTGGGGCCGGTCTATCGGACCTGGTGGCCACGGCAACGGCCGGAAAGTCCACCTTTTTACCCCAGGTCACCCCTCAGCAGAAAAAGACACCGTCTTTTCAAACTCAGTCCTTTCGTTCCCATAAGTACAGGCGGGCAAAAGGCCACTCATTTCTGCCCCGGGGCAGAGGAAGAGGAAAAAGACTGCACCAGGCAGCCTCTTCCCAGGAGCAGAAGCCCTCCTCTGCTTCTGCCAAGTCTTCAGCATGACGCTGGGGCTTTACAAGCGGACTCGGACACGGTGGGGGCCCGTCTCAAAAATTTCAACGCGCAGTGGGCTCACTCGCAAGTGGACCCCTGGATTCTGCAGGTAGTATCACATGGGTACAAACTGGAATTCGAGACGTCTCCCCCTCGCCGGTTCCTGAAGTCTGCTCTACCAAAGTCTCCCTCCGACAGGGAGGCAGTTTTGGAAGCCATTCACAAGCTGTATTCCCAGCAGGTGATAATCAAGGTACCTCTCCTACAACAGGGAAAGGGGTATTATTCCACGCTGTTTGTGGTACCGAAGCCGGACGGCTCGGTGAGACCAATTTTAAATCTAAAATCCTTGAACACTTACATAAAGAGGTTCAAATTCAAGATGGAGTCACTCAGAGCAGTGATAGCAAACCTGGAAGAAGGGGACTATATGGTGTCTCTGGACATCAAAGATGCTTATCTCCACGTCCCAATCTACCCTTCTCACCAAGGGTACCTCAGGTTTGTAGTACAAAACTGTCATTATCAGTTTCAGACGCTGCCGTTTGGGTTGTCCACGGCACCTCGGGTCTTTACCAAGGTAATGGCCGAAATGATGATTCTTCTTCGAAGAAAAGGCGTTTTAATTATCCCTTTCTTGGACGATCTCCTGATAAGGGCAAGGTCCAGGGAACAGTTAGAAGTCGGAGTAGCACTATCTCAGTTAGTGTTACGTCAGCACGGGTGGATCCTAAATATTCCAAAATCGCAGCTGATTCCAACGACACGTCTCCTGTTCCTAGGAATGATTCTGGACACAGTCCAGAAAAAGGTGTTTCTCCCAGAGGAGAAGGCCAGGGAGTTATCCGAGCTAGTCAGGAATCTCCTAAAACCAGGCCAGGTGTCAGTGCATCAGTGCACGAGGGTCCTGGGAAAAATGGTGGCTTCTTACGAAGCGATTCCATTTGGAAGATTCCATGCAAGAACGTTTCAGTGGGATCTTCTGGACAAATGGTCCGGATCGCATCTTCAGATGCATCAGCGGATAACCCTGTCGCCAAGGACAAGGGTGTCTCTTCTGTGGTGGCTGCAGAGTGCTCATCTACTAGAGGGCCGCAGATTCGGCATTCAGGATTGGGCTTGTGGTCAAGCATGGAAACATCTCTTCATATAAACATTCTGGAACTAAGGGCCATTTACAATGCCCTAAGTCAAGCAAAACCCCTGCTTCAGGGTCAGGCGGTATTGATCCAATCGGACAACATCACGTCAGTCGCCCACGTAAACAGACAGGGCGGCACGAGAAGCAGGAGGGCGATGGCAGAAGCTGCAAGGATTCTTCGCTGGGCGGAGAATCATGTGATAGCACTGTCAGCAGTGTTCATTCCGGGAGTGGACAACTGGGAAGCGGACTTCCTCAGCAGACACGACCTTCACCCGGGGGAGTGGGGACTTCATCCAGAAGTCTTCCAAGAGATGGTAAACCGTTGGGAAAAACCAAAGGTGGACATGATGGCGTCCCGTCTCAACAAAAAACTGGACCGATATTGCGACAGGTCAAGGGACCCTCAGGCAATAGCGGTGGACGCTCTGGTAACACCATGGGTGTACCAGTCAGTGTATGTGTTCCCTCCTCTGCCTCTCATACCAAAAGTACTGAGAATCATAAAAAGGAGAGGAGTAAGAACTATACTCGTGGTTCCGGATTGGCCAAGAAGGACTTGGTACCCGGAACTTCAAGAGATGCTCACGGAGGACCCGTGGCCTCTACCTCTAAGAAAGGACCTGCTCCAACAGGGACCTTGTCTGTTCCAAGACTTACCGCGGCTGCGTTTGACGGCATGGCGGTTGAACGCCGGATCCTGAAGGAAAAAGGCATTCCAGAAGAAGTCATCCCTACCCTGATAAAGGCCAGGAAGGATGTAACCGCAAAACATTATCACCGCATTTGGCGAAAATATGTTGCGTGGTGTGAGGCCAATGAGGCCCCTACAGAGGAATTTCAACTGGGTCGCTTCCTACATTTCCTGCAAACAGGACTGTTTATGGGCCTAAAATTAGGGTCCATTAAAGTTCAAATTTCGGCCCTGTCTATTTTCTTCCAAAAAGAACTGGCTTCAGTGCCTGAAGTCCAGACGTTTGTCAAAGGGGTACTGCATATACAGCCTCCTTTTGTGCCCCCGGTGGCACCTTGGGATCTCAATGTGGTTTTGGGGTTCCTAAAATCACATTGGTTTGAACCACTCACCACTGTGGAATTAAAATATCTCACATGGAAGGTGGTAATGCTGTTAGCCCTGGCTTCAGCCAGGCGTGTCTCAGAATTGGCGGCTTTATCTTATAAAAGCCCTTACCTGATTTTTCACACGGATAGGGCAGAATTGAGGACTCGTCCTCAATTTCTCCCAAAGGTGGTTTCAGCGTTTCACGTGAACCAGCCTATTGTGGTGCCTGCGGCTACTAGGGACTTGGAGGACTCCAAGTTACTGGACGTAGTCAGGGCCCTCAAAATATATATTTCCAGGACGGCTGGAGTCAGGAAATCTGACTCGCTGTTTATCCTGTATGCACCCAACAAGCTGGGTGCTCCTGCTTCTAAGCAGACGATTGCTCGTTGGATTTGTAGTACAATTCAGCTTGCGCATTCTGTGGCAGGCCTGCCACAGCCAAAATCTGTAAAAGCCCATTCCACAAGGAAGGTGGGCTCATCTTGGGCGGCTGCCCGAGGGGTCTCGGCTTTACAACTTTGCCGAGCAGCTACTTGGTCAGGGGCAAACACGTTTGCTAAATTCTACAAATTTGATACCCTGGCTGAGGAGGACCTGGAGTTCTCTCATTCGGTGCTGCAGAGTCATCCGCACTCTCCCGCCCGTTTGGGAGCTTTGGTATAATCCCCATGGTCCTTACGGAGTCCCAGCATCCACTTAGGACGTTAGAGAAAATAAGAATTTACTTACCGATAATTCTATTTCTCATAGTCCGTAGTGGATGCTGGGCGCCCATCCCAAGTGCGGATTGTCTGCAATACTTGTATATAGTTATTGTTACAAAATTCGGGTTATTATTGTTGTGAGCCATCTTTTCAGAGGCTCCTTCGTTTATCATACTGTTAACTGGGTTCAGATCACAGGTTGTATGGTGTGATTGGTGTGGCTGGTATGAGTCTTACCCGGGATTCAATATCCTTCCTTATTATGTACGCTCGTCCGGGCACAGTATCCTAACTGAGGCTTGGAGGAGGGTCATAGGGGGAGGAGCCAGTGCACACCAGCTAGTTCAAGCTTTTACTTTTGTGCCCAGTCTCCTGCGGAGCCACTATTCCCCATGGTCCTTACGGAGTCCCAGCATCCACTACGGACTATGAGAAATAGAATTATCGGTAAGTAAATTCTTATTAATGTCAAAATGTTAGATTGTTGTCGAAGTTGAGAAGTATCGGTCCTTAGTGTTTCCCGGGACTGGATGTAAGGTGTGCCTCAGAGTAAGAGCCGCTGCTGGCGCCTTCAAAACTAACTTTGAGCAGCACTGGGTTCCTCTGGGAGGCTCAGTTGTGCATAGGCCGTGACCTACATCATGAAGATGTGGCAGTGTGACCTCATAGGTCATGCACGCCGCAACCCACCAGCCAGCCCGCTTGCATCCACACCTTCCCGCTCACAGCACTGTGAGCAACACCCGCCACTAAGGGACAAGGATGAGGACAGATGATCGGTACTGGCCAATATTTATTTTATTTTTCCTGTGGGGAGCAATGTAATTAATTTATATGGGGAGCACTGTAATTTATTTATGTGGGGGGCAATGTTCCTGTGGAGGCTAATGTATGCGTGGCTTTATAATTCCTATGGAGGCCAATGTATGTGTGTGTGTGGTGTTTTTTTTTTTTCTTTTTAGTGTATCCCCCCCCATCATGAGAGACCGATGGTGTGCTTTTGGCAATTTTACAATATCTGTCCCTGTTCAGGTTTGTTAGAAACCAAAAAAAGTCAGCAATTGTGCAATACCATGGTGCATTGCAGGTGGGGAAGATGTAACATGTGCAGAGAGAGTTGGGATTGGGTGGGTTATATTGTTTTTGTGCATGGTAAGTACTGGTTGCTTGATTTCTACACATCAATAAAGATTTCAGTTTGAACTCTTTCCCCCCCCCCCCCCCTCTCAAAAAAATTAAAAATAATAATCATAATAAAAAAAAATCTAAATCTCTCTGCACATGTTACATCTGCAATGCCTACAGTTCAACATGGTTTTGCACAATTGCTTGCTTTTTGAGTTTGTTAACAAGCCTGAATAACACCCATTGGTTGCTGTGCTGCGAGTTAAAAAAGGTTGAAAATGACTGCCCTATGGAAAGCACTTTGTAGAGAGGTGTATTTGTTGGGGAACTAGAGCCAGTGTAATATAAGCCACCTTCAACTGTACGAGACCCTGTGTTGGTGCCCCCGTCTTGGTGACCTCTGTAATCCACTCAATAATCATAACCTGCTCTCCAGTTATGTTGTAAATTTCTAGTAATACTTACCGTATTCTGTTTCCCTTAACACACACACACATTGTTTAATGGAAAACTTGCAGTGCAGGACACAGTGATCTGCTGGGAGCCCATGTTTATAACTGTTTCACACACTCCTGTGCTTCTCGTTTTGTGTATGGTGACACTTATTGTATACCGTATTAGTATATGTCTCTCCTGGGATTACATATACATTGCCTGTTGTCTGCCGTTCCTAATTCTGTATACGTTCTAAGCAGTGTCTACACACTGGTGTCTGTGTAAGATGATTCTGTAGTATAAGCCCTGAGTGCGGTTACTTATTTATGTGATGATTTTCCATCTTGGACGGGTGTTCCCTTGTCTGTGATGTATCCGCAGGATGCCACAAAATGAGATAATTAGGGAAATATCCACAGCATATAGGTCATATGTTATGATACATTAATACTCACAATAGCTATTTATGGCTGAGTAGTGACATCAGTGTTGTTGGGGTGTAGTATGGTATGCCGGCGGTCGGGCTCCCGGCGACCAGCATACCGGCACTGGGAGCCCGACCGCCGGCATACCGACAGTGTGGCGAGCGCAAATGAGCCCCTTGCGGGCTCCCTGCGCTCGCCGCGCTGCGGGCACGGTGGCGCGCTACACGCGCCACGCTATTTTATTCTACCTCCAGGGTGGTCGTGGACCCCCACAAGGGAGAATAAGTGTCTGTATGGCGGCTGTCGGGATTCCGGCGCCGGTATACTGTGCGCCAGGATCCCGACAGCCGGCATACTGAAGACCACCCGTGTTGTTGCCGGGTATAAGAAGGGACATAACTAGCAGTTGCTGTGTCTGTGTACAGGTAGCAGATTTTAAAAGGCGCTTTCACACACACCTCCAAACCATTCGCTGCCGGAGTATATTAAAGCATAGCAACACAATAAGCCCATTTGCCTGCAATGTCTTATTATGGTCACAGTCCTCATATGTTCCCCCCCACCACCACCTTTAAGGACGCCAGCACGTCCCGCTGTGAGGACAGTCGGAATGCTGGCTGTCGGTAATGTGACGCCGGCATCCCGAGTGGTGTTGGTATGTAGACGCTGCATTGTGTCCTCCCTCGGGATCCCAGCGTCGGTTATATTGACCGCCGGGATCCCATCCGTCGTGAAACTAACTGCTTTCCCTACGTTACGGTCTGTGCCACCTCAACTGCACTCTCAGCATCTTCTGGCCAATGCACACACTGAGGGGTATATGCAATTGCAGTCGAATTCCGGCTGGAATTCGACAGTTTTTTAATTCGACATTATTAAAAATGTGTGGGGTCCCCCCTCCTAAGCATAACCAGCCTCTGGCTCTTTGAGCCAGTCCTGGTTGTAAAAATACGGGGAAAAAAATGACAGGGGATCCCCCGTATTTCTCTAACGTCCTAGTGGATGCTGGGGACTCCGTCAGGACCATGGGGAATAGCGGGCTCCGCAGGAGACAGGGCACATCTAAAAAAGCTTTTAGGTCACCTGGTGTGTACTGGCTCCTCCCCCTATGACCCTCCTCCAAGCCTCAGTTAGGTTTTTGTGCCCGTCCGAGAGGGTGCAATCTAGGTGGCTCTCTTAAAGAGCTGTTTAGAAAAGTTTTTTTTTAGGTTTCTAATCAGTGATTCCTGCTGGCGACAGGATCACTGCAACGAGGGACTTAGGGGAGAGACTTGCAACTCACCTGCGTGCAGGAGGATTGAAGTCTTAGGCTACTGGACACTGAGCTCCAGAGGGAGTCGGAACACAGGTCAGCCTGGGGTTCGTCCCGGAGCCGCGCCGCCGATCCCCCTTACAGACGCTGAAGAACGGCAGAACGGAGGTCCGGAAACAGGCGGCAGAAGACTCCTCAGTCTTCATGAAGGTAGCGCACAGCACTGCAGCTGTGCGCCATTGTTGCTACACGGCTCACTGATCTCGGTCACGGAGGGTGCAGGGCGCTGCTGGGGGCGCCCTGGGCAGCAATATAGATTACCTTAGAGGCAAATAAATACATCACATATAGCCATTAAGGCTATATGTATGTATTTAACCCAGGCCAGTTTTCCTAATAACCGGGAGAAAAGCCCGCCGTGAAAGGGGCGGAGCTTATTCTCCTCAGCACTCAGCGCCATTTTCCTGACCAGCTCCGCTGGTGAGGAAGGCTCCCACTCTCCCCTGCACTACAGAAACAGGGTTAAAGAGAAGGGGGGCATAAATTGGCGATATAATTATATATTAAGAGCCCATATATAGAAACAACACCTTCTAGGGTTGTTATATACATTATGGCGCTTTTGGTGTGTGCTGGCAAACTCTCCCTCTGTCTCCCCAAAGGGCTAGTGGGTCCTGTCCTCTATCAGAGCATTCCCTGTATGTGTGTGCTGTAGGTCGGTACGTGTGTGTCGACATGTATGAGGAAAATGTTGGTGAGGAGACGGAGAAAATTGCCTGTAATGGTGATGTCACTCTCTAGGGAGTCGACACCAGAATGGATGGCTTACTTATGGAATTACGTGATAATGTCAACACGCTGCAAGCCGGTTGACGACATGAGACAGCCGGCGGACAAATTAGTATCGGTCCAGGCGTCTCAGACACCGTCAGGGGCTTGTAAAAACGCCCATTTACCTCAGTCGGTCGACAGACACTGACACGGACACTGACCCCAGTGTCGACGGTGAAGAAACAAACGTATTTTTCCTTTAGGGCCACAAGTTACATGTTAAGGGCAATGAAGGAGGTGTTACGTATTTCTGATACCACAAGTACCACAAATAAGGGTATTTTGTAGGGTGGGAATAAACTACTTGTAGTTTTGCCTGAATCAGATAAATTAAATGAAGTGTGTGATGATACGTGGGGTTCCTCCGACAGAAAGTTATGGGCGGTATACCCTTTTTCCCGCCAGTAGTAAGGGCGAGTTGGAAAACACACCTTAGGGTGGACAAGGCGCTCACACGCTTATAAAAAACATGGCGTTACCGTTTCCAGATACGGCCGCCCTCAAGGAGCCAGCTGATAGGAAGCTGAAAAATATCATAACAGTATATACACACATACTGGTGTTATACTACGACCAGCAATCGCCTCAGCCTGGATGTGCAGCGCTGAGGGGGCTTGGTCGGATTTCCTGACTGAAAATTTTGATACCCTTGACAGGGACAGGATTTTATTGTCTATAGAGCATTTTAAGGATGCATTTCTATATATGTGTGATGCGCAGAGGCATATTTGCATTCTGGCATCAAGAGTAAATGTGATGTACATATCTGCCAGATGAAGACACGACAGTGGTCAGGTGAGGCAGATTCCAGACGGCATATGGAAGTATTGCCGTATAAAGGGGCGGTCCATTGGACCTGGTGGCCATGGCAACAGCTGAAAAATCCACCTTTTGTTACCCCGAGTCACATATTAGCAGAAAAGGACACAGTCTTTTCAGTCTCAGTCCTTTCGTCCCCATACGGGCAGGCGGGCGAAGGCCAGTCATATCTGCCCAGGGGGAGAGGAAAGGGAAGAAGACTGCAGCAAGCAGCTCATTCCCAGGAACAGAAGCTCCTCACGGCTTCTGCCAAGTCCGCAGCATAACGCTGGGGCCGTACAAGCGGACTCAGGTGCGGTAGGGGGTCATCTCAAGAGTTTCAGCAACACTCGCAAGGGAACTCCGGGATCCTACATGTAATATCCCAGGTGTACATTGGAAATTCGAGACGTCTCCCCCTCACACAATTCACAGGCTGTAATCCCAGCAGGTGATAATCAAAGTACCCTTCTTACAACAAGGAAGGGGGTAGTATTCCACACTATATTGTGGTACTGAAGCCAACCGGCTCGGTGAGATCTGAAATATTTGAACACTTACATACAAGCGTTCAAATCAAGATGGAGTCACCCGGAGCAGTGATAGCGAACCAGGAAGAAGGGGACGATATGATGTCACTGGATATCAGGGACGTTTACCTACAGGTCCAAATTTGCCCTTCTCACCAAGGGTACTTCAGGTTCCTGGTACAGAACTGTCACTATCCGTTCAGACGCTGCCGTTTGGATTGTCCATGGCGCCCCGGGTCTTTACCAAGGTAATGGCCGGAATGATGATTTTTCTTAAAAGAAACATGGACGCTTTCCTGATAAGGGCAAGGTCCAGAGAACAGTTGGAGGTCGGAGTAGCACTATCTTAAGTAGTTCTACGACAGCACGAGTGGATTCTAAATATTCCAAAATCGCAGCTTTTTCCGACGACACGTCTACTGTTCCTAGGGAAGATTCTGGACACAGTCCAGAAAAACGTGTTTCTCCCAGTGGAGAAAACCAGGGAGTTATCCGAGCTAATCGGGATCCTCCTAAAACCAGGAAAAGTGTCAGTGCATCATTGCACAATAGTCCTGGTAAAAATGGTGGCTTATTACGAAGCAATTCCATTCGGCAGATTTCCCGCAAGAACTCTTCAGTGGGATCTGCTGGACAAATGGTCCGGATCGCATCCTCAGATGCATCAGCGGATAACCCTATATCCAAGGAAAAGGGTGTCTCTCCTGTGGTGATTACAGAGTGCTCATCTTCTAGAGGGCCGCAGATTCGGCATTCAGGATTGGATGCCGGTGACCACGGAGGCCAGCCTGAGAGGCTGGGGAACAGTCACACAGGGAAAAAATTTCCAGGGAAGTGTGATTAAGTCTGGAGAATTCTCTCCGCATAAATAAGCTTAGAGCAATTTTATAATGCTCTAAACTTAGCTAGACCTCTGCTTCAAGGTCAGCCGGTATTGATCCAGTGGGATAACATCACGGCAGTCGCCCACGTAAACAGAAGGGCGGCACAAGAAGCAGGAGGGCAGTGAAAACTGCAAGGATTTTTCGCTAGGCGGAAAATCATGTGATAGCACTGTCAGCAGTGTTCTTTCCGGGAGTGGACGACTGGGAAGCAGACTTCCTCAGCAGGCATGACCTCCACCCGGGAGAGTGGAAACTTCATAGGGAAGTTTTTCAACATGATTGTGGACCGTTGGCAAAGACCAAAGGTGGACATGATGGCGTCCCGCCCGAACAAAAAACGGGACAGGTATTCCGCCAGGTCATGAGACCTTCAGGCGATAGCTGTGGATGTTCTGGTAACACCGTGGGTGTACCAGTCTGTGTATGTGTTCCCTCCTCTGTTTCTCATAACCAGGGTATTGAGAATTATAAGACATAGAGGAGTATGAACTATACTAGTGGCTCCGGATTGGCCAAGAGGGACTTGGTACCCGGAACTTCAAGAAATGCTCACAGAGGACTAAGGGCCTGGGGAGCTAAGAAGGGACTTGATTCAGCAAGTACCATGTCTATTCCAAGACTTACCGCGGCTGCGTTTGACGGCATGGCGGTTGAATGCCGGATCCTGAGGGGAAAAGGCATTCCATAAGAGGTCATACCTACCCTGGTCAAAGCCAGGAAGGAGGTGGCCGCACAACGTCATCACCACATGTGGTGAAAATATGTTGCGTGGGTGAGGCCAGGAAGGCTCCACGACGGAAATTCAACTAGGTCGATTTCTACACTTCCTGAAAACAGGAGTGTTTTGGACCTCAAATTGGGGTTCATTAACATTTAAATTTCGGCCCTGTAGATTTTCTTCCAGAAAGAATTGACTTCAGTTCCTGAAGTCCAGATTGTAAAGGATGTATTGCATATACAGCTTTTTTGTGCCCCTAGGGGCACCGTGAGATCTCAACATAGTGTTGGGATTTCTTAAATTCATATTGGTTTGAACCGCTCAAATCTGTGGATTTGAAATTTCTCACATGGAAAGTGACCATGCTGTTGACAAATATCTCACATGGGAAGTGACCATGTGGTTAGCCCTGGCCTCGGCCAGGCGATTGTCAGAATGGGCGGCTTTGTCTTACAAAAGCCCATATTAAAAATTTTCCATTTGAACAGGACAGAACTGGGACTCGTCTCCAGTTTCTTCATAAAGGGGTGTCAGCGTTTTCACCTGAAACAACCTCTTGTGGTGCCTGCGGCTACTAGGGACTTGGAGGACTCCAAGTTACTAGATGTGGTCAGGGCTATATATATATATATATATATATATATATATATATATATATATATATATATATATATATATATATATATATATATATATATATATATATATATATATATATATATATATATATATATATATATATATATATATATTTAGGACGGCTGGAGTCAGAAAGTCTGACTTGCTGTTTATACTGTATACACCCAACAAGCTGGGTGCTCATGCTTCTAAGCAGTCTATTGCACGCTGGATTTGTAATACAATTCAGCTTGCACATTCTGTGGCAGGCCTGCCACAGACAAAATATATAGATGCCCATTCCACAAGGAAGGTGGGCTCATCCTGGGCGGCTGCCCGAGGAGTCTCGGCATTACAACTTTGCCGAGCAGCTACGTGGTCAGGGGAGAACACGTTTGTAAAATTTTACAAATTTTGATACTCTTGCTAAGGAGGACCTGGAGTTCTCTCATTCGGTGCTGCAGAGTCATCCGCACTCTCCCGCCCGTTTGGGAGCTTTGGTATAATCCCCATGGTCCTGACGGAGTCCCCAGCATCCACTAGGACGTTAGAGAAAATAAGAATTTACTTACCGATAATTCTATTTCTCGTAGTCCGTAGTGGATGCTGGGCGCCCATCCCAAGTGCGGATTGTCTGCAATGCTTGTACATAGTTATTGTTACAAAAATCGGGTTATTACTATTGTTGTGAGCCATCTTTTCGGAGGCTACTTCGTTTTGTTATCATACTGTTAACTGGGTTCAGATCACAAGTTGTACGGTGTGATTGGTGTGGCTGGTATGAGTCTTACCCGGGATTCAAGATCCTTCCTTATTGTGTACGCTCGTCCGGGCACAGTACCTAACTGAGGCTTGGAGGAGGGTCATAGGGGGAGGAGCCAGTACACACCATGTGACCTAAAAGCTTTTTTAGATGTGCCCTGTCTCCTGCGGAGCCCGCTATTCCCCATGGTCCTGACGGAGTCCCCAGCATCCACTACGGACTACGAGAAATAGAATTATCGGTAAGTAAATTCTTATTTTTAACAACCAGCACCGGGCTCTGCGTCCGGTCCTGGTGCAAAAAATATGGAGGACAAAAGACGTAGGGGTCCCCCGTATTTTTCACACCAACACCGGGCTCCACTAGCTGGAGAGATAATGCCACAGCTGGGGGCACTTTTATACCGGTCCCTGCGGCCGTGGCATTAAATCCCCAACTAGTCACCCCTGGCCGGGGTACCCTGGAGGAGTGGGGACCCCTTAAATCAAGGGGTACCCCCCCTCCAGCAACCCAAGGGACAGGGGTGAAGCTCGAGGCTGTCCCCCACCCCCCCATCCCCCCATCCAAAGGCGGCAGATGGGAGGCTGATAGCCAAGTGTCAAAATAAAGAATATTGTTTTTTGTAGCAGAACTACAAGTCCCAGAAAGCCTCCCCCGAAAGCTGGTACTTGGAGAACCACAACTAACAGCATGTTGGGGGAAAATGGGCCCGCTGGTACCTGTAGTTCTACTGCAAAAAAAAATACCCAAATAAAAACAGTACACACACACCGTGATAGTAAAACTTTATTACATACATGCACACCGACACACATACTTACCTATGTTGACACGAAGCAGTCGGTCCTCTTCACCAGTAGAATCCAGGGGTACCTGTAAATAAAATTATACTCACAAAAATCCTGTGTAGATCTGTCCTCTTCTTAGTTTGTAATCCACGTAATTGGCAAAATGATAAAACGCAAAACCCGATCCACGCACTGAAAGGGGTCCCATGTTTACACATGGGACCCCAATCCCCTACTGCTGGGACGTGGCGCTCCCTGATTGGCTCAAGGGACCCTCTTTGACAGCAGTCATGGGGGGTCCCAGCAGTCGGGGAAAGGGGTCCCATGTGTAAACATGGGACCCCTTTCAGTGCGTGGATCGGGTTTTGCGTTTTATTATTTTACCAAGTACGTGGATTACAAACTAAGAAGAGGACAGATCTACACAGGATTTTGTGAGTACAATTTTATTTACAGGTAACCCGTGGATTCTACTGGTGAAGAGAACTGACACTTCGTGTCAACATAGGTAAGTATGTGTGTATGTAGGTGTGCATGTATGTAATAAAGTTATACTATCACGGTGTGCGTGTACTGTTTTTATTTGGGTATTTTTTTGCAGTAGAACTACAGGTACCAGTGGGCCCGTTTCCCCCCCCGCATGTTGGTACTTGTGTTTCTCCAAGTACCAGCTTGCGGGAGAGGCTTGCTGGGACTTGTAGTTCTGCTACAAAAAACAATATTTTTTGTTTTGACACTTTGCTATCGGCCTCCCATCCGCCGCCCTTGGATGGGGGGACAGCTTCGGGCTTCACCCCTGGCCCTTGGGTGGCTGGAGGGGGGGACCCCTTGATTTAAGGGGTTCCCATTCCTCCAGGGTACCCCGGCCAGGGGTGACTAGTTGGGGATTTAATGCCACGGCCGCAGGGACCGGTATAAAAGTGTCCCTCGGCTGTGACATTATCTCTCTTGCTAGTGGAGCCCGGTGCTGGTGTGAAAAATACGGGGGACCCCTACGTCTTTTGTCCCCCGTATTTTTTGCACCAGGACCGGACGCAGAGCCCGGTTCTGGTTATTAAAATACGGGGAATCCCTTGTCATTCCCCCCCCCCCCCCCCCCCCCGTATTTTTACAACCAGGACTGGCTCAAAGAGCCCGAGGCTGGTTATGCGTAGGAGGGGGGACCCCACACATTTTTTTTCCCAGGATTTTTAACCCATTCCCACTGAAAAACATGCTCTGATCTCTCCATATTATTTTACTCAGTAAAAAAATAAAAATATTCTTTTAAAAAATATATAAATAATACTTGTGGCTCCTAAATAGACAAACCAAGTAGATAATCCCTTCTAATATAAATAGATATGCTATTAGCAATAATAAAAACACCCAAAAAAACATGTTTTTTAAAAAAAAAATTATTAGATCACGCCAGCAAAATGAGGCGGACTGAAATTGACGAAATGACTGTCGAAAAGCACGGTTGTCGAATCGACATTCTTCAATTGAATATACTTTTGTCGAAAAGCCGCATTTTTACCATTGCAGACATGTCGAATTTGACAACTGTCGAATTGCAAAAAGTCGAATCTGAAACGGACGTTTTTTTGTCGAAAAGTACTGTATTGCATTGTCTAATCATTTTTTTGTGTCGAAAATGCCCCGTTTTTCGACATTTGCGGCAATTTGACCGCAATTGCTTATGGCCCTTATTCAGGTGAATTTCAGAACTCCTAAAATGCAATGTCAATATCTTAATGAAATAGATTATGAGCATAAATCTAGTGTAACTTGCGTGTAAATTAGCAAAATATACTGAGAAATTAAACTCCATTTAAAATTACCGATAATACATTTATTGCCTGTGCTTAATGCTGTGCAGGGGCAAACCTCTGTCTCGTATAGCAGGAGGGAGGGGAATGGTGGCTCCATACTGTTATGTCTTCTACATGTGGTGTGGTATGAGCCATGATGCTGCTACATGCTTCAAGGGACCACCAAAGGCTCATTCTATGAAATTGCTGAGCTGATAAGAAAACTATTTTTCTTAAAGAACATTTAAATATCACCGCAATGGTAACACTGAGACCATTAACTGGTACCAAATACAAGGCCCACAATGGGCCTAATTCAGACCTGATCGTAGCCGTGCAAGCTACGATCAGCCACCCTTGCATGCGGTGGGACGCCCAGCACATGGCTAGTCCACCCCGCGTGTCTGGCCCTCCCCCTGCTGCACAGGTACAAAAGCATCGCTACTCGTCTCTGTCTGGGTCGCAGCGGCTGTGTGTGATGTCACGCAGCCGCCGCGGCCCGCAGGGTCCGGGAACATCTGTGTTGCCCGGCCCGCGCCCCAACGCCACCGGCCTGCCTCCTCCCGCCCAGCGAACGCGTCTGCCAGATGATAGCATCACTGGCATACTGCAGCGCATGCGCAGTTCAGACCTGATCAGCCGCTGTGCGAAAACGCACAGCAGCGATCAGGTCTGAATTTGGCCCAATGTTTGTGTTTTGTTTTGAAACTGACACAGCATTTTCCTGGAATGAACCCATATAATATATGCCCAGCGTTATAGCTTTGTGACCCATCGAAGTAGCTGGGACGGATACTTCTTTATAAGAAAATATAACTTTTTGTTGTTTGTTTTGTGGTTCTCTATAACATACACCTTGATCTAGTTTAGTGCTCCTTTTAAGGACAGCGTCCTGAAAGGTTCAAGAGGTTTCCTGACCCTGTCTCTCATTTATACTTTTCTCTTGTCTGCACAATGTGATGCAGCGGTTGCTGAGTGACTATCAGACCACAGCATGAGGTCAGCCGTCTGGTATGTTTATAAGCAAGAGTAAAATGTATAACTGCTTTCTGTCTTTACCTTACCCTTTAACAGAGACAAATGTTTAGTTGTGGAAGCTGCATCCAGAGTTTTCTTGGCAGCATAAGGGGAGTGGCCGGGAAAGACCCGGCGGCCTTGGTGCACGTCGGCACCAACGACAAAGTGAATGGTAGGTGGGATGTCCTTAAGAAAGAGATTATAGGGACCTAGGCCAGAAACTAAAGGCAAGGACATCGAAGGTAATATTCTCTGAAATATTACCAGTGCCAAGCGCTAATCCGGGAAGGCAGAGGGAGATTAGGGAGGTAAATGTGTGGTTTAGAGACTGGTGTAGGAAAGAGGGGTTTGTGTTCTTGGAACACTGGGCGGACTTCTCAGTCAGGCGCCATCTTTTTTTTTTGTCGCAATGGATTGCCCCTGAATGAGGAGGAGGCAGCAGTGCTGGCGGGTAGGGTGGTTAGAAGGTTGGAGGAGATTTTAAAGTAGGTGCCTGGGGGGAGGGACAAGAAAGAATTAGTGGGACAACTAGAGAGAGTAGAAAAGAGGGATGTATAATGGGGGTGGAGAGGGGGGGGGGGATAAAAATAGTCATCAATGTTAAATTAAGGAAAACTCAACTTCCTAAGGAAACGTCTCCAACTAAACTTGTAGTTCAGGGAAGTACAAAACTTAAGTGTATGCTTGCAAATGCAAGAAGCCTAACAAGTAAAATGGGGAAATTAGAATCGATTGCACTTAATGACCAATATGATATCATAGGGATTACAGAGACATGATGGGACGATTCTCACGACTGGGCAGCAAACATGGAGGGGTATATTCTCTTCAGGAGAGAGAGGACTAATAAAAAAGGAGGGGGTGTTTGTCTTTATGTTAAGCCATTCTTAAAACCTTATGTAAAGGAGGTCATTTACGAGGGGACTGGAGATAACGTGGAGTCATTATGGGTTGAGATTTTGAGTGGGGATAAAGATACAAAAAAGCTTTTAATAGGGACATGCTACAAACCGCCAGAATTTAGTGTGTCTGACGAATTACAACTCTTGTAGCAAATCGAAAAAGCTGCAGGAATGGGGGAGGTCATTATCATAGGGGACTTTAATTACCCGAACATAAATTGGAACACCGAAACAGTAAATACAACTAGAAGAAACAGGTTCTTAAACATGCTAAAAGATCAATACTTATCCCAGATAATCGAGGAACCAACTAGACATAGGACTAGACTGGACCTAGGGGGTCATTCAGACCTGATTGCACGCAAGCTATTTTTTGCACTGCAGCGATCAGGTAGTCTCCTCCTACAGGGGAGGGGGTAATCGCTGTGCAGAGGTGAGAACGCTTGTGCAGAGAGCTGCACAAACTAAAGTTTGTGCAGTCTCTGCACAGCTCAGGACTTACTCAGCCGCAGCGATGATCCTGTACGGAGTCGACGTCAGGAACCCTCTCTGGAAATGGCCGGGCATGCCTGCATTTTTCTGGACACTCCCTGAAAACGGTGACTTGACACCCCCAGATGGCCTCTTCCTGTCCATCTTCTTGCGTTCACCACTGCGAATGCTTTCTTCGTTCAATCCATCGCTGCCTGGCGACGGTTGCTGGCGGCCGATGCACCTGCGCATTGCAGACCATATGCATGCGCTGTTCAGACCCGATCGCACTGCTGCTAAAAAAGCTAGCGTGCGATCAGGTCTGAATGACACCCCTAGTACTAACTAATAATACGGAGATAATATAAAATACTAAAGTAGGGGAGACCTTGGGATTACATTCGATATCAGCTTCCAAAAACCACACTATATAAGGGTCTAACTAAGACTTTTACCTTTAGAAAAGCTAATTTCAACTTGCTGAAACAAGCAATGAAGGACATCAACTGGGAAACTGTGTTTCATGGTGAAAATACGGCTGAAATGTGGGATATTTTTACAACTGTGCTCAATAAGTACACTCATTTGTTCATTCCCAAGGTTAACAAAAACAGGAGTAGTAAATTCAAGCCGATGTAGCTTAATAAGAAGGCCAAGGAACAAATGGATAAAAAGAGGCGAGCGTTCAAAGCGTTTAAGTCTGACGGGAAGGTGGAATCATTCCAGTTCTACAGGGAATGCAACAAAAAATGCAAAAAAGAAATCAGAGCAGCCAAAATAGAAAATAGAAAACAAAAACAAATCACAAAGAAGAGTGAAACAAACCCCAAAAAGTTAATTAATTATATAAATGGTAAAAGGTTAAAAAAGGAGAATATTGGACCACTAAAGGGTGAGTTGGATGTCTTGATTAATGATGATAGGGAAAAAGCATCATTGTTAACGAGAGATGACCGGTTGACGGGTGTAGTGCACAACATAAGCGATAAAAACGACCCGTTGCTAAGTACTTGGTTGAATGAGGAATTAGTCCGGGAGAGACTAAGTAAGCTTAAAATAGATAATTCTCCTGGGCCAGATGGACTACACCCCAGGGTTCTTATGGAACTTAACTCGGAGCTATCGAGGCCCCTATATTTCATTTTCAGTGAGTCAGTTACATCAGGAATCATACTGAAGGACTGGCGTATAGCAGAGGTAGTCTCAATATTTAAAAAGGAAATTAAAACTGATCCCAGCAACTAGAGAACAGTAAGTTTGACATCTATAGTGGGGAAAATACTGGAAGGTATATTAAGGGATAGTATACTAGAGTACTTGGATACCTCCAAGGTTATTAATAGGCACCAACATGGTTTTGTGAAGGACAGGTCATGTCAAAGTAACATAATAAGATTGTAAGCTTGCGAGCAGGGCCTTCCTACCTCTATGAATGTTATCACCCAGTTTGTTATTGTTATTTCAAATTGTAAAGCGCAACGGAATTTGCTGCGCTATATAAGAAACTGTTAATAAATAAATAATAACAAGCTTCTACGACAAAGTGAGCAATAATATTGATCAGGGTAAAGCAGTGGATGTGGTCTTTTTGGACTTTGCTAAGGCCTCTGACAAAGTTCCACATAAGAAACTAATTTTCAAATTGAGAGAGCTTGGGGTGGGAAACACTATTTGTACTTGGGTAACTAATTGGCTATACAACAGAAAACAGCGAGTGGTGATTAATGGGATGAGCTGTGAATGGGCCTCAGTGGAATACCACAGGGTCAGTACTCGGGCCATTTCTGTTTAACATAGTCATTAATGACCTAGGAGTGGGCCTAGAAAGCACAGTGTCAATTTTTGCAGACGATTCTAAACTGTGAGTAATTCATTCAGACAAGGATGTTGAGTCTCTACGGAATGATTTATCCAGACTGGAGGTCTGGCAGACAAATGGAGAAAGGTTCAATATAGATAAATGTAAAGTTATGCACTTTGGGACTAAGAACAATCGGGCAGCCTATAAATTAAATGGGGAAAATGTAGGGGTAACGGTAGTTGAAAAGGATTTGGGTGTGCTCATCGATAATAGACTAGTAGCAGTACGCAATGTCAAAATGCAGCAACAAAAGCAAATAATGTGTTAGCATGCATAAAACGGGGAATGGAGACAAGGGATGAGAGTGTAATCCTGCCACTGTATAAATCATTGGCATCTGGAATATTGTGTACAGTCCTGGGAACCGCACCATAAAAAAGATATCTTGGAATGCGAAAGGGTTCAGAGGCAAGCCACCAAACTGGTTAAGGGGTTAGAGGCACTGAATTATGAGGAAAGAATTACAAGGTTAGATATGTTCACACTGGAATTGAGGCGGCTGAGAGGGAACATTATTAATATTTATAAATGCATTAAGGGACAATACAAGAACTTAGCAGACTATCTGTATCAAAAAAAGGCTACACAAGACATGAGGACACCTCCTGAGGTTAGAAGAAAAAAAAATTCATACACAACGGAGGAAAGGGTTCTTCACAGTAAGAGCAGCAAGGATTTGGAATTCTCTACCAGAGGAGGTAGTAATGGTGGACTCACTAAATAAGTTAAAAAATGGATTAGCTAAATTCCTAACTGTTAGAAATATCTAAGGTTACAGCATCTAAGTGATATATAATTTTATAATACAGGTTGAACTCGGACATTTTTTGTCTTTTTTTTTTATTTTTTCCCAACCTCACCAACTATGTATCTTTTTATAACAGATCGAGGATTTTTATTTTCTTTCTCGCACATTGTTGATGGGTGTGGATGCAGCAGTGATACATTTGCTGTGTCATGCGTATACACACACATACACATATAAACACTTATATACACTGAAGTGCCAAAAGTCATGGGATAGCAATATGTAATGGTAGGTGGTGCCACCGTACTGTGACGTCTTGGAAATGCCCAGACCTGCGTCAGCTGTAATCTGACATCTCCTGAGTCAGTTTGAACATCGGCTAGGCTGCAAACTCAATTATTGACATTCGAATGGGCATGATACTAGGTGTCTGACAGATGGGACATTCCATTTCTTAAGTTGTGCGGACATTCAAAATTCCTTGCTCTGCGGTATTACATATGTACGGGGTATACCTCATGGAAGCCAATACCACCCGCCGTGGACAGCACAGCCGCTGACCACAGGTGCATAATGATCATAACCAGCAGAGTTTAGCCAGAATTGTCCCTGGTAACAGACAAGCGACACTGGCTCAAATAACCTCCACATTCAATGCAGGAGATACCAGATGCATATCCAGCAGGTCAGTGCAGCGTTCTTTAGCTTCCATGGGATATGGACAGAAAACCCACCAGAGTGCCCTACGACACCGGACACTTCACTATGGGCTCAAGACACTGCTAATTGGACCCTGAAAGATTGGAAACGTGTTATGGTCCGATGAGTCATGGTTCCAGTTGTTTCAGGCTGATAGTATGGTTCAGGTATGGCACAGACCCCAAGAGGCCATGGACCCCAGTTGTCAACAAGGCACCGTGCAGGCTGGTGGTGGCTCCATAATGGTGTGAGGGTGTGTTCGCGTGGCATGAGTTGGATCCGATGGTTCGTCTGAACGTGTCATTGACCTGTGACCGATACGTTGCAGTGCTTGATGACCAATTGCAGCCCATCATGGTCTTCATGTTCCTTAACAACGATGGAATATTCCAACAGGATAATGCACAGAGTCATCTGTCCTAAGTTGTTCAGAATTTGTATATGGAGCATTCTGGAGAGTTCTGTATGTATGGCCACCAGGTTTGCCCGACATGAACCCAGTCGAGCATTTATGGGACACGGTGGAGAGGTCCATTTGCACCCAAAATTCTGCACCTACAAATATCCGGGAGCTGTGGGAAGCTATCCAGACAACGTGGGTCAACATTATGCACACGTGTGTGTGTGTGTGTGTGTGTGTGTGTGTGTATGTGTGTATGTATGTGTGTGTGTATATATATATGTGTATGTGTGTGTGTGTATATATATATATATATATATATATATATATATATATATATTCATATACATACACACACACACACACACACACACACACACACACACACTATAGAGTGGAAAAAATTTCATCATGCTGGCATGTAATGAACTCTGACCCCTCCCACCTGCTGCTGAGATGCAAGCATAGTGGAGTAAATTAGCTTTTACCAAGATTCTTTAAAAATAGGTCCAATAAAATCTGATATTCTATCTATTATATATATATATATATATATATATATATATATATATATATATATATATATATATATATATATATATATATACATTAACAATACACTACCATTCAAAAGTTTGGGGTCACCCAGACAATTTCGTGTTTTACATGATAATTTTCTTTTATTTATCACATGAGTTGCAAAATTAATAGAACATGTAGTCAAGACATTGACAAGGTTAGAAATAATGATTTTAATTTGTAATAATAATTTTGTCCTTCAAACTTTTCGTCAAAGAATACTCCTTTTGCGGCCATTACAGCATTGCAGACCTTTGGAATTCTAGCTGTTAATTTGTTGAGGTAATCTGTAGAAATTTCACCCCACGCTTCCTGAAGCACCTCTTACAAGTTGTATTGGCTTGATGGGCACTTCTTGCATACCATACGGTCAAGCTGCTCCCACAACAGCTCAATGGAGTTGAGATCTGGTGACTGAGCTGGCCACGCCATTACAGACAGAATACCAGCTGCCTGCTTCTTCCCTAAATAGTTTTGCATAATTTGGAGGTGTGCTTTGGGTCATTGTCTTGTTGGAGGAGGAAATTGGCTCCAATCAAGCGCTGTCCCCAGGGTATGGCATGGTGTTGCAAAATGGAGTGATAGTCTTCCTTATTCAAAATCCCTTTTACCTTGTACAAATCTCTCTTTACCAGCACCAAACAGCCCCAGACCATCACATTACATCCACCATGCTTGACAGATGGCGTCAGGCAATCTTCCAGCATCTTTTCACTTGATCTGCATCTCACAAATGTTCTTCTGTGTGATCCAAACACCTCAAAATTCGATTCCTCTGTCCAATCTCCGTGTTCTTTTGCCTATATTAATCTTTTCCTTTTATTGGATAGTCTCAGATATGGCTTTTTCTTTGCCACTCTGCCTAGAAGGCCAGCATCCCGGAGTCGCCTCTTCACTGTAGGCGTTGACACTAGCATTTTGCGGGTACCATTTAATGAAGCTGCCAGTTGAGGACCTGTGAGGCATCTATTTCTCAAACTAGAAACTCTAATGTACTTGTCTTCTTGCTCAGTTGTGCACTGGGGCCTCCCACTTCTCTTTCTACTCTGGTTAGAGCCTGTTTGTGCTGTTCTCTGAAGGGAGTACTACACACCGTTGTAGGAAATGTTCAGTTTCTTGGCAACTTCTCGCATGGAATAGCCTTCATTTTGAAGAACAAGAATAGACTGTTGAGTTTCACATGAAAGTTCTCTCTTTCTGGCCATTTTGGCCATAATCGAACCCACAAATGTGATTCTCCAGATACTCAACGAGCTCAAAGGAAGGCCAGTTTTATAGCTTCTCTAACGACCAAACCCATTTTCAGCTGTGCTAACATAATTGCACAAGGGTTTTCAAATCACCCATTAGTCTTCTAACGCGATTAGCAAACACAATGTACCATTAGAACACTGGAGTGATGGTTGCTGGATATCGGCCTCTATACATGTATGTAGATATTCCTTTAAAAACCAGACGTTTGCAGCTAGTATAGTATTTCATTTTAGTCTACAGAAATCTCCTCTCAGAATTGCTGAGTTTTAAAATGTCTCTGTCAGAACACACACAAAAATGCAGCCTGTACTTCATGCAGTCAGAATAACCGTTTCTTCCCACGATTATAATCTTAACAATAAATAACACAATCTGCTCTGTGGAGTTTAATAATACATGGAGATAACTCCAGCTTGTAACCTAAATGACATCACCTACATTAGAGGGGATGGAGTGGGGCAATAGAGGCTTATGTCTGAACTACAGTCATTTAGCTGTCGATAAATGGAGATGGGTAAATTGATTCGACCAAACTTAAATTTCTGTATCTGCTAAAAATTCAGTGAATACATTTCACTGACTTATGACAACAATTCAACCAAATTGTGAGCAACAGGATTCATGTGGTATCTTTTACTCTTCTGATAAAGGCTAGCTTCAACGAGTAATTCTAAAAAAAAAAAAACCCCCAACACATGCTACATACGGTACATGCTAAGCAGAAATTCACTAGAAGTGACATCACTGACACTGGTGGGAGGGGTGAGAGTTCATACCAACTGTCATTACATGCCAGCATAACGACATCTCTTTTCCACTCTTCAGAGAGAATAAGTGTAATATATACAGTATATTATTGAACTTGTATTGAGGAATGCGGTGGCATACAACTATTGTTCCTTTAAGAAGTACATTTTAGCTCAAATTTACAGAATGATCATTGTAGGAACACCGTGACCCCAAGCAACTTTACAACGAACAGCTGGGTGCAGAGCCAAGATAAAAAGCACAGAAATTGCTGAGGCATGACAAAAGTCCGTTCAGGACTCTCAAACTTTGCATGACGCAGCAACTGTATCACTGAAGCATGCATCCACACCCGGCAACAATATGTAAGAGAGACTGTATAAACCCTCGCTCTTTTACACTGCCAAGAAAACGCGGGATGCATCTTCCCACAATTAAATGTTTGGCTCTGTTAAAGGATAAGGTAAGACAGAAAGCAGTTTTACATTTTACTCTTGCTTATAAACATACCAGACGGCTGACCTCATGCTGTGGTCTGATACAGTCACTCCGCAACCGCTGCATCACATTGTGCAGACGAGAGAAAAGTATAAATTAGAGACGGGGTCAGGAAACCTCCGAGATGTTCAGGAGTTGTTAGCAAACCCAAAAAAGTTAGCAAATGAGCAAAACCATGTTGCAGTGCGGGGGAGGCAGATGTAACATGTGCAGAGAGATTTAGATTTGGGTGGGGTGTGATCAAACTGAAATCTAAATTGCAGTATAAAAATAAAGCAGCCAGTATTTACCCTGCACAAAAACAATATAACCCACCCAAATCTAACTTTCTCTGCACATGTTACATATGCCCCACCTGCACTGCAACATGGTTTTGCCCAGTTGCTATTTTTTTTTTTTTTTTTGCTAACAACTCTGAATAACCCCACTGTTCTAAAAGGACCACTAAACTATATCAAGGCGTGTGTTATATGTAACCCAGTGGTTCGAAAACTGGGTGCCATGGCACCCTGGGGTATTTACAGGGGTACCTTGGGTTAGTGGTCCAGAACCAATTCAAATTATGTATGGTCAATGTAATAGGCAAAACCAGTGCTTGTGACTTACAATCATAAAATATATGGATTAGCAGAAGTGAATCCTGTCCCTCACCACATAACTGAGCCAAGGGATGACAGATGTCAGATTTGTAACCCTTCATGTACCGTGTAACACACCAAAACCTGTGCGGATCATAATGACTTGTGCACTGCTTTGAATCTGGCTGAAAATGGACACTTCAGAAACAGAGGACCAACCGTACTGGAAGATAATATACACTTGAAGACACCGCTTATTAAATTTGTGATTTTGAGTCTAAGGGTGGCTACACATCAGGCACAATTTGCCATATAGGACTAACAACTTGTGCATATTATCTGATGTGTACGTTCAACTTTGATCGCGTGCAACTTCTTTTGGGTCGACTGTGCTGCACAGCCGACCATTACATATTGGTCCATGTTCATTAAATCGTCTAACGTGTATGGCCAATCGGATGATCCGGGACGAAGTTAGATCGTCCAGATTGGCCGTCGTTCTGATGTGCTCACCCTAAAACGTTCTAGTGATGTCCAGCATGTCAAATTTTGTCAAACATCATTGTTAGGGGTAAATGTACTGAATTTAAATTTTCAAGCACAGCTGGTACGATGGTTGGTACTTTTATCTGTCTCCATTTTATTTCTCTACAAGTGATGCATCTCCCTGAAGATGTGAACCCCCTTCCTCTCTGTGCATAGGATTATGTGGCTGCCTGACATCTCCTCAGATCACTCAGATTGTGGTTGCGATCAGAGGAGTCAAAAAGCATGCAAAGGTCCATTGATAAGAAGCAGGCAAGGGGGCCGCCTGAGAGTATGGGGCCTGGGGCACATGCCTCCTGTGCCCTTCCCTGAATACGGCTCTGAGCCTGACCCCAATTTGTCAGGGGCTTCTAATTAAACTCAAACATCCCTTCCTGAGACCATTACCACAGTCTTACATGTCTACCTTCTGGCCCATACAAATTAGAATATAACTTATAGAATGTAAACCTAACTTTGGTTCCTTTCTCTAAGAAGTCTGTTTTCAACCAACATTGGTATGGAATTTACTGTATCTGCCACTAACAGGTTACCTGACTCTGTGGTGACCAAACAAAAAAACGCTGCCAATAAATAATAGCATCGTAAACTGTTTTTCATGCACTGTGAGATACCAAAAATGTCTGTGTGTATGTATTTTTATATAATATATTCTGCAAAATATATATTATACAGTTATAATGTGTCATTTTATTTATACACTTTTTTTTTTTTTAAGCATTTTTCTTACTATGATGTGCAAGATTAGAAGTTTTTTTTTTTTTAAAGTTGATTTTAAAGTTTGGTTGATAGTAATTTTAAATAGCTACAGTGGCTGAAATGTAGAACATGGAATGACCCATATGGAAACGCACTGCATGTGAAATCCTGTTTCTTTTCTTTCCTATTTCAAAGAAGCTTTTCACAGATTTTAAAAGCAGGTCCTACATGTGCTAAGAGACCGGTGCCTTCAGACAAGGAGAATAGGATCCAGTTAGTTTATAATCCCTCATTCTTACATTCCAGATAAAGCCCTGAAACTATGCAATGGCTACAGAAGCGCAATATGAAGTGTTAATCTGTTATTCAAAGCTGCTTTTCTCATTTGTTCTGCCTGTGATGACCTGCCACCCTCACACTCAGAGGTGGCAGCTATTTTACTTAAGAGTAGTGATTTCTCGAATTCATTCAGAGTTTATAGGCTGAATTTTGGTTGTGGCCACAAGATGGCTGCCTTTGTGATTGATTTTTTTTTTTTTCCCCCTCTTCTCCTTTGAACTCATTTTTTAGTCTTAGTATACTGTTCATTTGGTGATTAAATTTAAATTAAATTCTATTTATTTCACCATTATTAACTTTTATTTATATAGCACCGCAATATTACATGGTTGTTTTGATTTTGTTGGCTATTTTGGATGGGAATAAATGGCAGAACAGCAGACCAGGTGTGAGTTTTGATGCACACTAATAAAAAAAATGCCACCAATGTACTTCAAGTAAAAGCCATTAAACAAGGATGTTCAAGTTGTCTTGATTCCATGCTCATGAATATATAATCATGGTCTTTTTGCATTGTATTGCAGGTGCCTGAGATAATTGGCGCTATTAGACAAGCTGGAAAACTTGCACGTCAAGAGGAGATTCATTCCCATTTATGTGATGGAGACGATGCTTTCTCCAAAAAGTTTGAAGTCCTGTTCTGTGGCCGTGTGATTGTCGCTCACAAGAAGGCGCCTCCAGCTTTGATAGATGAATGCATTGAAAAGTTCAACCATGTCAGCTGTACCAAAAAGAAAGACGACGAATCTCCGGCCCCTCAGTTGGACACTAGCACTAGAATATTGTTTGGGGACAAACTAAAGTCTTTTTTCCATTCGACGTTTGACGATGGAGAGAAGAACAAACCCATTCGCAAATCCTATTCCCAGCCTGGCTTAAGAACTAACTCCTCATTTACAAGGGAATGGGACGATGGCCACTGCAGCCTTCCAGTATCCTTTGAGGAAAGTGACATTTATTTTGATTTCCAAAACCCATCCGAGGCTCAGAACTTTGTGCTGCCAACAGACATGGAGGAAAACCAAACTATGCTGTTCACGGTATGTAAAGCTTTGTCGTCTTAAGTGGATTTGGGCTGCTTTGATGGTCCTTCTTGTATTTAATAAGTAATAAGCCTTGTTGGGCTCTGCTATGCCACCATTGTACACTTAATGTAATGATCGTTGTTGAAGATTTCATGTGTGACAAGACGTTCTTAAGAACTTTATTTCCTGTTGGTGGTAACAACTAATTTGTTCTGCCAGTTTCTTTAGAACAGTGAGCTGCGGCACTCACAGGACTTGAATCAGTACCTAGTTATTAAAAACGTTATGAGGAGATGTGGCCCCTGTGTGAGTACAGTATGCAGCTACAGTTTCTGCACTGCTGTGAAGTGGCAGCGCACTACTGGAGAGGGTATGAGTCATGGCGGCCTGTCTCGTTTGTAACCGTTTTGTAAAATAAAAATAATACTCCTCCTGGTTGGCTGGCAAGGCAGCAGCCCAGATGCACTAATATCTGATGTAATGTGCAGTCCTAGCTCCACTGTTGCCCAGGGGCAAATGCAGCATTCTAGGGGCAGGGGGTTTCCAAATGCTAGATTTTAAAATACAGTAAATAACTTGTCACTACTGACTGGCATCCGACACGTGATATGCCAGTACACCTGCACAATACATAAAGGGAGCAATTCTGTTAGTGGTGATAGCCTCAAAGTCCCAAAGAAACAGTTGAAATGCTAGAACATTACGGGCATCAACATTTGCGCATTTGCCTTCACACGCCATAGAAATGCGCTGGAAGCTGCAGTGTTGGGTCACCACAATTCTATTTGTGTAGGCATCAAAGTGTATGCCCTAAATAAGGGAAACATAATGAATTTCCATCACAAGCTCCTCTGCCTACCACCTTTCCCCTCCAATCTCTGCCCACAAGCTTTTCCCTCACATGCCCCTCTGCCCACCACATTTTTTCTTCAGTTCCCTTTTCCCATCACTTTTCCTCATGTGCCATCATAATATTTTTATCACATGCACCCCCCAACCCCTGCCCATCAGAATATTTTTATCACATGCACCCCCCCTCCGCGCCCATCATGATATGTTTATCACCCACCGCCCCACCCCTTTTGCCCTTGTATAGTACAATGTAAACACTTTTTTATGATGACACAGAAAGCCGGGTTTGTTCGCTACCAGGGTTGAAATACCGGGTCGCTCGACCTGGTATATTTCCCCTGGCACCTTTCAGACCACACAGGAACACAGGTTATGCGCGTTCATGTGCCAGTAACTCGTGTTTAAAGCTGGGGGTCTGAAAGGGGTATATCTTGAACAAAATACTTATACCACTATATTTCTCAGTTATTAATCATAAATAAGTACTGTATAGCCTTACTACTGTGTATACTAAGGTGAGAATCCTCACTTGCTAACCTTATTACTCATTGATGATTAATCTCTCTCTACCATGGGTTAATAGACTTTGGTAACATATTTCAGAATAGATTGGTGTTTACAAAATCGATTGCTGTCAATTGACAGTGCATGTTTTTGTATCTCCTGAAAACATATGAGACCAAAGAACAATCGGTTACAGTTAAGCCCCGTACACACGGGGAAGATGTGTGCTGAGCGATCTATCACAGACCGTTCAGCACACATCTCTCCCCCCACTCAGCACTCTGCGTGATGTGTGCTGAGCGAGGGGGACGGGGGCGGACAGATGGGTGCTCATTTCACCCAGCGGTGAAATGAGCGATCTCAACTAAATTCTACAAATCTAGAGCCGGCGATAGCGACGCGTGGGACCGGCTACCTACACACTGAGAGATCCGCTTAATTTCTAAGCAGTCTAGTTAGATTGCTTAGAATTTAAGCACTGATCTCTCCGTGTTGTACCCCTTTTATTTGAATGTTTCATATCGGTGTACTCCCAAGGGGCATTTAAAAATTGTGAATTGACAGTGCATGTTTTCTCATCCTTTGTGCAAAAGATTGTTAGGTCTCAATTGCTTTCAGTTATTTGAATGTTGCATACCTGTGTACTCCCATGGAACATTTAACTATCATCAGTCTGTTGTACAGAAATTGGTCTAAATGGAAAGTTGGAATACCTACGTGCCTACAGTGCACCTGGAAAGTATTCACAGCGCTTCACTATTTCCACATTTTGTTATGTTACAGCCTTATTCCAAAATGGAATACATTTATTTTTTTCCCTCCAAATTCTACACTCAATACCCCATAATAACAACGGGAGAACAGTTTTATTTGAGATTTTTGCAAATTTATAAAAAAACAAAAAACTAAGAAATCACATGTACTTAAGTATTCACAGCCTTTGGATTATTTTCTGTTTTTGTAGCTCTGTTTACATGTTACTTATTTCTTCTAGATTGGTCAGACGGAAGTTTACCTAATCAGCCCCGATACAAAGAGAATTGTCATTGAAAAAAGCTTTAAAGAAATATCCTTTTGTTCTCAGGTGAGTGTCATTGTTCATAATATTGGTGAAAGGTTAAATATAGGACCACGGCTGATGTGTTCTGAATTCCAGTCCTCATGCTCCACCTGGGTCACTGATTATCCCACCTACTGTACTTCCACAGAAAGAACATCACCTCTTGGGGGAACTTGAGGGGGGTGGGGGGGAGGTTGAGAACCACGTGTGTGTGTGTACTAATTTGCAAAGTCCCAAACGAATGGCGGATTATTATTTTTAAAGACATGTTGCTGATAGAGGAGACGTATGCGGGTTGAGCTTTGTGATCTGCCAGAACAGAAAACAGAATAATATAATTATCTATTGGGAGAGTCGGTTCAGTTGTTTAATGGGCGCCCGTAATTGCATTTCCCCTGTCACTTTAGATGGGGCACGTCCAAAAGTACTGGGTTGAGCTGTGTAAAGCAGCTAAATCTGACTAAAGTACTGGGCACGATGCAAAAAGTGCCATTTGGGACACTTCGCACATTTCTGCGCACCACCTCAGGAGACTGCGAGTAGAAATGATGTTGGCGCTTGCTCGGTGTCTTCGCCAGAAACCGTTGAATAGTTGGCGGTGGGCAGGCACGTGTGTGAGGGAGCGCGATAACTGAATCGACTCCAGGGAGTTCGCTTTGACTGGATTGATAGGGGGAAATAATTTATTACCTGTTGCAATATTAGCGTTAGCAGTTGACCAGAACAACACTGTTATTTCATGATGAGGGCACCATGTATACTGTGCACTTTTGGTACTTAAAAGCATTGCACCTGTCATAATTTTCATTGATCTCAGTATAAATCACATATTGGACCTCATTCAGTTTGGATCACTAGTGAGACAGAGAGTGCGATTTTCTCAATCCTGCTTCTGCTAAACATCACATGTGGTGATCCGCCCAGAAAGGTAAAAGACGCCCACCGATACATTCACAAATGTGCGTGTACAGTCACATTATTGCAATGCATACACAGAAATCGAGTACCATTGACCGTTGTGGTTGACCAAATAATGAGAATGCAGTCGCACCGCATCCATGTCTTTAGTCACAATCCTTTACAACGGACATCAGATACACGCCCTGAAAATGGCCATGATCCGCCTACGTGTTTTTCCAACCACTCCCCACAAACGCCATGTAACCTCCCACTAACGGACACTTCCTGGCAATTGCTATGCGATCTCGCCTTGCTGGGCTTGCAATTGCATTATGGCCCTGTCGCATGCACGATGTGTGCGCAGCATTTGCGCAGTCATCCGATAATTAGCCGGTTTGCAATCAACTGAATAAGGCTCATGCCTCTATAACTGATCAGTGTTTGACTCCCTAATAAGTAGTTCCTTGGTCTATTTTTGGCCAAATTCAGACCATGACGCAGATGTGGTAAAATCGCTATGAAGCGATTTCTGCACATCTGCGCATGCGCGTAAACCGATACGCGCATGTGCAAGGTCCTAAACTGCATTCTCTTCAGAACGTAGTTTAAGACCTGGAGGGGAGCGGAATCAGGACGGCGATGCTCCATTTTAGGGGCGCGGTCTGGACAACACACGTGTCCGGACCATTTGCGTGGCGGGGCGCGGACATTACACGTAGCCAATGTGACCCTTAACGTGGCGGGTATCTGTCTGCCTTCGCAGCTAGGCTGCGCAGGTAGAGGACTGTTCGAAACATGCGAAAGCATCGCCGTCACATGTCTGCCGAGGGAGGTTCTGGTTCCAGCATGTGGGGTGGACTTGCCCTGTGCTGGGCGTCCCCCCACAGGTCAAAGAAATAGATCGTAGATGTGCATCTACGAGCAAGTCTGAATTAGGCCCTTATTTATCAAGCCTTGGAGAGTGATAAATTGCACGGTGATAAAGTACTAACCAATCAGCTCCTAACTGTAATTTTTCAAACGCAGCCTGTAACATGGCAGTTAGGAGCTGATTGGTTGGTACTTTATCTCCATGCAATTTATCACTCTCCAATGCTTGATAAATAAATTAGTAATTTCCCCCTTCAGTTCCAGCAGCAACATGTTTTCTTTAAGATCCATGAAAGTCTGGAATGCGATAACACAAGACACACTGTAGAAACATGTAAGAAAAGATTGGACGCATTCCTAACAAAACAGACGTTCCTGGTGTAATATACAATACAGTATGTTGGTACAGGGTCTGCTAATATGGAGTCAGGAACAAAGTTCTTCCCTAGTAAAAACAAATTGGAATATGCTTTAGAAAAATCTCCTCCTCTCACTGTATGCACTGCGGTCTTTGAGAATGAAAGGTTAAAAATTAATCTTTTAATAATCCAGAGGTTTACAGCATGCATCCCCTCAGCTGTTGTGGAACTACACATCCCAGCATGCACGGTCATAGCTTTAGCTTGCTCTAATAACAAAACTGTGACATGTCATGCTGGGATGTGTTGTCCTACAGCAGCTGGGGGGCCTCATGTTAAATACCCCTGTAGTAAGCTGGATGAATGTCTGAATCCCTAAATTCCTGTAGGTGGTGTCTCTGTAGCCTTCAGATTTTAGTCTGACAACATGAAAGTAAGGTTCTACCTCTGATCCAATCTGCTCCAGTTTACAACTGTTCTATATGGTTGTGGGGAGGGTATTAATTTATATATATATATATATATATATATATATACACACACACACACACACACACACACACACACACACACACACACACATATATTACAATTAATAACCATCATCCAAATTGGCTTGTTATGCTCAACGAGGGGAAACCAACGATGAACGACCGTGGGGACCTGCATCGTTCATCGTTGGTGCCTGCACACTAAACGACATGAACAATATATTGTTCACTTATGAGCGATATCGTCAAGTGTGTAGGGCCCATAAACTTTCTATCGGCCGATGTCGGACTGCATAACATCATTATACAATAACCTTACAACTAAATATGAACTAACTTAACTTATCTAGAAATAACGACACAGACCACTGAAATGCCATTAAAAACGGTCACCCGTTATTTATATATAATACTTAAATTAAGTATGGTGGCAATAAGAGAGAACTGCCAGATCATCAGTGACATTACGACTTATTGCCGCTATGCATGTCCATGACATGACTTTATTTATCTCATTGGCTACGCCAATAAGTGCTGAGTCTCCAACTCTCTCCCTAATACACCATAAAAGGGCCGGCCAGACAGCCAAGCCTAATGACCCCAGGTAAGGAGGGCCAGAGTATACAATATATTGGCCAAAGAGCGCACCTCCAAACAGCAGCGCAATAGCTACTGCACCCACCGTTCTTTCCCGCCACACACCAGCCTGGCAGGAGCCGGTGCCGCCACCATACTCTAAAACCCACTTCTACAACACAACCTGACTAAGCGCTAACCCACTCAAACCAAGCTAGCGAGTACTCTAAAAATGCTTTCCAAAAATAAACAAATACCCTCATCAGTCAAATGGACGTGATCTGGTCTAAATAAATGGGCATCCCTAAAATGAATAAGTGGGAGGGAGATTACTGCACCACCGAGACCCAATACTCTCCTGCCAACAAAAGCATTAACCTTGCGCCGGGACTTGTCCAATACAACACCAAGCAGCGGACTACGCAAAACCTGACGCAGAATGATTGCGGATCAAACAATACGACACCAAGGCCACCATGTCATGACCTGCTCCAAATCGCGTGCCATCTGATGACTTAACTCGAGAGGGCAGAGATCCTATGTCATTACTCCCTAGGTGAATGACCAACACTTCTGCGGGGCTATAGGATTTAACGTGCAAGGTCAATCTCATCTCATCCCCCTACGACCTAACCATCTAACCCATTGTAAAACGGTAACAGAAGCGGAGTCCCTGGACAGCGGCGACGTAGCCGCCCAATAAACAAATGAGTGGCCCAAGATCCATATAGGGTGCATGTCAAGTGACACTCCTGAAAATTAACGGATACAATAGGTTAATACTGTAACTCAAGCGCAACCGAACTGACAACGTACAGGAAGGGAGGGAAGGGGATCGACCTATCCCGAAGTGAACACCTGCAAAACCTACCATGGAGGGCACGAGCCAATAGCACCCCCTAGGTTCTCAGGAGAAAAGCCGGGCAAAATCCAACGGGACCCTCGCCGTTCAAATGGTGACGTGTGGCCAGAAAGGGCTACAGGGCGACTGGCAAACAAGACGAAGCTGAGGCTACCCTCGCAGACAACACAGAAAATTCCATGCGGCCAAAGCGCAGGCACCTCCACCCCAACTCTTCGGCCCGCCCTCCCATTGCCCTGCGAGCGAACTGAAAACAAAACCAAAACTCAAATTTTATGCATTCATATTTTTTTAATCAGCCAAACCAAAGGAAAGGCCGGCCCGAAACAGGAAAAGACATTATCAATCATAGGGGGTCATTCAGACCTGATCGCACGCTAGCTTTTTGTGCAGCGCTGTGATCAGGTCAGAACTGCGCATGCATATGCACCACAATGCGCAGGCGCATCTCCACCCGACGACGGGGATCGCCGGACAGTGACAGGATGAACGAAGAAAGCGATCGCACCAGCGATCGCAAGAAGATTGACAGGAAGAGGGAGTTTGTGGGTGTCAACTGACCGTTTTCTATGAGTGTCCGGAGAAACGCAGGCATGTCCAGCCGTTTGAAGGGAGGCTTCCTGACGTCAGCTCCGGGCCGGCTCATCGCACTGGAAGAGTACCGTATATACTAGAACAGAGATGGCCGGACTTTTGGGACCTGGGATCTACATTTTGTTCACTTACTTACCGGTGATCTACCGGCGTCAAATAACACCAATAGTAACGCTCACATTTAAAAATAGCATTAAGAATGACAACATCAAATAACCCCCCTCTGTGCAAATCCCTCCCCCCCCTTGTGCAGGTACCCTCCTTCCAGTCCCCTGTATAATAGCCCTCTGTACAATAATCCCCTTTGTGCAGATCCTCCACCATTTGAAGACCCCCCCCCCCCCCCCCTTGTGTAAAAAAACAAAACAAAAAAACCCTTTGTGAAGATACCACGCTCTGCGCAGATCTCCCCCCCCCTTGCAGATCGTCCCTCCCCTAGTGAAGAAACTCCCCTTTGCATAACTTACCTGACAAGTTGTCACGCTGCCTAGCTTCAGTCCTCCATCTCCCGCAGTCACGGCTCCCGCTTTTGCACTGCATGGGCTCCCGCCGGCTGCTTCTCTTGTCATCGCCACCGCCGGCTGGATCAAACTGGATCCAACTAACACCCAGGCTCCTCACATGGCGGGTGACGTCATTACGTCACCCGCACACTGCATCCCTGCGAACTGGGAAGAGAAGCAGCAGTGGCAGGTTCCTTACAGTTATTTTCTGTTAAGTCTGTCGCGATCTACCGGCGGATGCGCCGCGAGCTACCGGTAGATCGCGATCTACCTTTTGGCCACCACTGTACTAGAGTATAAGTCGACCCGAATATAAGCCGAGGCACCTAATTTTACCACAAAAACCAGGGAAAACTTATTGACTCGAGTATAAGCCTAGGGTGGGAAATGCAGCTCTAGCCGTACACAGCCCTCATACTGCCAGATATGCCCTCATACTGCCAGATGTGCCCTCATACTGCCAGATGTGCCCTCATACTGCCAGATGTGCCCCCACGGTGCCAGATGTGCCCCCCACGGTGCCAGATGTGCCCCCCACGGTGCCAGATGTGCCCCCCACGGTGCCAGATGTGCCCCCACGGTGCCAGATGTGCCCCCACGGTGCCAGATGTGCCCCCACAGTGCCAGATGTGCCCCCACAGTGCCAGATATGCACCCTCAGTGCCACATGTGCCCCCCCCCCCCCCCCCCAAGTGCGAAATATGCTCCCCCAGTGCCAGGTACAACTTACTCTCCTGCGCTCCCCTGCTGTTTTGTGAAGGAAGGACATTGCGGGCACAGCACGCGCCTCTCCTGTGTCCCTCCGGCGTCTCCGGCGGCCGCGGTGGGTCTGTTAAATGAAGTGCCGGTTCGTGAGCCAATCAGAGCTCACGAACAGGTACTTCATTTAGACCCGCCGCTGCCGCCAGAGATGCAGGAGGGACACAGAAGAGGCGCGCGCTGTGCCCTCCGTGTCCTCCTTCACAAAACAGCGGGGGAGCGCGGGAGGGTAAGTTTTCCCAGGCAGCAGTTACTGAGCATCACTCGAGTATAAGCCGATGGGGGGCTTTTTCAGCACAAAAAATGTGCTGAAAAACTCGGCTTATACTCGAGTATATACGGCAAGTCCTTAGCTGTGCAGAGACTGCACAAACTTTTGTTTGTGCAGCTCTCTCCACATGCATTCGCACCCCTGCACAGCGAATCCCCTCTCCCCATGTAGGCGGCGACTACCTGTTCGCAGCAGTGCAAAAATCGCCGGCTTGCGACCAGGTCTTAGTGACCCCCATAACCTTTGATAGGCATTGGATTTCCAGCGACCAAGCAATTTAATATCAGCCTCTGAGAAATCCAATGACGCTGCTGTTGTCTCATCCCCAATGCGAAAGGAATGTGTGCCATACATTGATGGCGACAATCCCAACGCAAGGAGGCAATTCCTAAATACCCACCGGAATTGGTAACTTGTCAAATGGGACCCATCGAGGTGCATAAGCCACGTTCCGCCACCACGAGGCCTACAGCCACAGTATGCATGGGCCAATGTTACAGGACAGATGCTGGTGTTAAGGCAGGCAGAGAAGGCAACCCAATGCCCGCGCCCCAGCTGATCTGTCTTAGACGGTTTAGTTTGCATATGAATGTGTCCGCCAGCAGCACCTGGGACTTAAGCAAAGGTGAGACCGATGACCTGGAGGGCGCCACCAACTCGCCGATCCGAAAGGCTCCGTGAAAAGCCATCGCAAAGGCGAGCTGGAAAAGCAACACCTCATGGTGAGATACGCAAATGGACGGTGATGCGTCCATTAAACTACCCAGCATTGTAACCGATATAGGACGCCTGCGATTCCCTGACACTGGAGCAGAACGTGCCCAGCCCCGCAGAAAACGACACGCTAAAAAGCTTTTAGTGAAATCATGTCTACCATGCAAATGCAGAAAAAAAAAATTCCTGCAAGCATCTGCCCGACAACAGTGCGCGACTTACCAGCAACACACAGACGCCAGATAAAGTCCAACAGTAAACGAAAAGACGGCTTACCTTTGTTCCGCCTGCGCACAATAAATGCCTCCCACCAATTTGACCGCTGCACGATATTTCACCAGCGTGGCTGCAGCCACCGACTGGCTTGGCAAAGCAGTTATCCCTGCCATACAACCTGCCAACAGTGAGAAGGGCAAACATCACCCTTAAGCTCCGCAACAGGAGCCAATGCGTTAAACCGATCCCACTCTAGAAAGCGCGTCGGCAATGCCGTTGTCTACCCCTGGCACGTGCCACGCAACGAAGTGTACATTAAGACACAAGCAGCGCAAGACCAGGTGGGCCAACAAATGAACAACTGGAAGCGAGGGTGATCACTGCCCATTGATCGCATGGACACGCCCAGATTGTCACACGAGGAGACCATGTGCCGGTCTCTGACCCGCTCACCCCACAGCTCCAAAGCAACTACAATAGGAAAAAGTTCCAGCAACAAAAGGTTTCGGGTCAAGCCCAGCTGGAACCACGAATCCGGGCAAGGGGAAGCAGACCATGCACCATCGAGGTACCCCCAGGAACCTGACGCATCCGGAAACAACTGGATATCTGGACTGTCGACTGGATCCGACAGCCAAATGGACACACCATTGAAATCACTTGAAAAGGTATCCCAAACTCGCAGATCTCTACAAATCTCGGATGACAATCTAATGAAGTGATGTGGCCGACAAGCGCCAGCCGTCTCCCTCTCCAATTTGCGGCAAAAGACCCTACTCATGGGAATGACTCTGCAAGCAAAATTGAAAAGATCAAGATGGGATTGGCACTGGCGCAAAGTAACCTTGCCGCCTGCTAATGCCCTCTCAATCCCCCCACGCAGTTTGGCAACTTTGTCTAAGGGCAAACGGCAGGAGCCCGCCTTAGTATCTATTTCTATGCCTAGATACGAGAGGCAAGTCCAGGGACCCTCACATTTTTCTGGAGTGATCGGTACACCGAACTCAGAAAAAAGTACTTTCAAGGAGAAGAGCAACCACGCACAGGAAATTGTCCAGATAGAGGGCGACTCCCGTTTCACCCATCCCAGCCCAAACGCACCAATGGAGAAATGAACTACAGGCCTCGAAAAAGAGCAGGAGACCTAGCAACGCATGGGTAGGCATTTGTCGATGTAAAACCCGTCGTCCAGCCCAAAGCCCATGAAACGAAGTGAATAGGGGTGCAATGGCAAAAGAGGAAAAACAGACTTAACATCAACTTTACCCAACAATGCATGGGGGCCCGCTGCTCTGACTAACTTCAAAGCGTCGTCAAATGACTGATACGTAACGGAGGACAGCGCCTCGGGAATAGCATCGTTAACTGACTAACCCTGCGGGTGAGACAGGTGCTGGATTAGCCTAAATTTGCCAGGATTTTTCTTAGGGACCACTCCAACCGGCCATAATACCAAATTCGGCAAAGGGGGTGCAGCAAAGGGGCCGGCCACGTGACCCAGCTGCACCTCCTTGGCCACTTTCTCTTTCGAGACGTGGGGAAGGTCCCTGGCCGAGCGCAAATTCTGAGGATTCGCTAAAGGGACCTCGCCGCTATTGGGAAGGCAAAAGCCCACACTAAAACTCTCCAGCAAAAATTACGCCTGAGAACGAAGCGGGTACCAATTCAGCCATTTGCGCATGGCGCCAACCCTGACGGGGGAAGTGGCTTTACTTAGCACTGTTAATACCGGAGGATCTGCCGCCAGATCCCACACCAGCAGGCTTGGGACATTCCTTAGCTGGATGGGACGCTCCACAACGCAGGCAGCTGTGTCGAAAACGACATTTCGACCCGGATCCGCAATTGCCGTGGTTAAAGGCAAAACAAAGACCTTTTGCCCGTTTTGGAACGTTTGACCTAACAGGCTTGGCAGGAGAGGCTTCCGCAGGCTAGAAGGAATTCTGCGTAAACTCAAGCCACAACTCAACATCCTTCACTCCGAAGGACATGATGTGCAGTCCGTGCTGCTTGCGCCTGAACTCTTCATCATACCGGAGCCTTGCTAGAGGCTGCTTGGAACAAAACCAACCATGAATCATGTGCAGTCGCGTCTCCAGATAACAGGCTGAGAAGGTGTTGCGGGTCTTGTATGTCAAGGCAAAGACATCCATGTATTTCCCACTATTGATGCGATCATGTTCCGCGTGAGGAGACCGTGCAGAACTTTGGTGTAAGGGCAACGCGCGACATCGCTAAGGCTTCCCTCTTCCAGACTACTGCTGCTATGCCTATGGCGACATGAATGCTTACTGCGCTTGTGGGAACGCCCGTGCCTACGGCATTTACCATTCGAACGCTCGGCATGCCTATCGCCACTCGCATCCTCTCATGATGCCAGAGCGCCTGCCGCAGGAGACTGAGCCACAGGATAAGCAGGGGTCACCCCCTGTCCTGGATCAGCTGCACCACGCCTCCTACGACGCCCGGACACCGTGTGACAAAAAGAGGGTACGTGCCGCAGCCACCGCTCGTGCCCTGCAACCCTGTGAGGACCCCGCAGGGTTAACATTACTGGGGACTAATCTCCTGGAGGCTGGCACATCATGACCCCCAGGGGATAATATTGTCTGTCCCCTTATGGATCCCCTGTGGGTCATAACAGTGGGGACCAAACCCCTAGAGGCTGGCACTGCAGAACATCCTGGTCCCTTATGCGCACCGCAGCCCCGACCCCACACCATTTGTGGTGGTGGGGGCTGATGCAGAGGGAGCACTAGCGGTAAGAGGACCCGCCGGCGGCCTCCAGAGAGCGTCGCGAGTCTCCCGGCGGCAGCTGCCGCGTTACCGCTGAGGATAACCCCTGGGTACGCACCCGCCGCAGCAGCCTCTCGTGATCGCACATGGGGACAGGAGACTACAGTCGGGCAGGAGGACAGACTGCGCCACCGAGTGGGAGGCTCAGCTGGAGTCCTTGCGTTCCCAAGGTAGCTGGCAATGGGGGCCGTCTGTCTGAGTGGGCGAGCGGTTATTGTATCAGTTTAAGCAAACCCCTGGACAATACAGCTCAAGTAGAGAAATGAAAAGGGGGAATAGAAAGGTAGCAAGGATTAGTAGAGACAGAGGATAGAAAGGAAGTAATAAAAAATATAGAAAATTAGAGCAAAGAACTGCTAATGTAAGAAACAAGTTGTTAAACACAGGAGCAGCACGACCTTCTCAGGGAAAAATCCGTAGAGAGAGAGGCAGATGAAACTCCTGCCTCACACAAAATGTCCGCTAGCTTCTCCCCAACAGTACCACTATTCTAATTAAATCAAGCCCCCCAAACCTATTAACTGTTAACCTAACTAAATTGTGCAAGGCTCGTGCAATCCTACAGCCTTGAAGTTTACGATCGCTTGGGCTTATTTGCACTCGCTCTTCGTTACAGGGTAAGATTTTACTTAGCTAGTCTCTTTAGTATGCTATTAACAATAGTCAAATGGGACATAATGTAATGAGCAGAGAGGTTTATGAATAGCCCTTCTGAGCTCTGCACTGTAAAGTATTTATTATTATTATTAGTAGCGCCACAAGGGTTTCATAGCGCCTAACAAAGTACATAAACAAATGAGCAAGACAAGAAAACAGTGACTTACAGTACAAGGCAATGTATAACAAGTACATGGTTTATAAACATTGCTGCATCAGGAAGGCAGAAACCAAGGGTTCAGTGCCATTGTAGGGCGTATGAAGAAGAGGAAGTCTAAGAGAAGGAAATGCACATGAGGGGAGAGGGCCTTGCTCTTGAAAGCTTGCATTCTCATATGTGTTGAGCTGTGAGTCTGAGTCTGTGTGACTGGCAGCCATACTGGATGCCTCTCCAGAGAGCTTTTGACAAGGAGATAATGATTTGAATGTTGTCAGGTAAGAAAAATAACAGGTGTGTGTGAAAAAGAAAAGGCATTTAATTTGATATGTAAAGGGGGGGGGGGCGCTTATGTGGGAATTTTGCTTTAGTTATCTCTTGGTTTGCTGAGTTGCTACTTATTCACAGTTTGAAATGGGAAATAAGGCAAAACTTCTCCTTGTATGCTATGTTCCTACATAGAGATTTTGTATAGTGCAAGCTCTGAACGTGTGTTGTCTTTGGTTTTAGGGAATCCAGCATGCAGATCACTTTGGTTTCATCTGCAGAGAACCTTTACAGTATGGAGGTTGTCACTTTGTTTGCTATGTATTTCAGTGCACAAATGAAGCTCTGGTAAGTACAGTTCTTATTGGACATTATTCTACAAATGTGTAAGAATCTTGGTAATTCTTGTAATGCTGGCCATATTGTTCCAGCCAGCCAACTAGTTGGCTGGTTGGAACGATAGTTGGGCAGTGTGTGGGACCAAACAATAATCAGCCGTTTGCTCCCACACACCGAAAAACATCCAGAAACGGGTGGTCCAACTAGTTGGGAGAATCAAACTTGTTTGTTTTTCCCAACTGATCGTTCAGGTGTAGGGGGCACTTTCCCCCAACTGAACGATAAGTGGGTAGACACTGGCCAACAATGTCTGCTTACTTCTGTCACACTACCTGCAGGGTCAGCCCAGGATCCCTGGCAGCGGCGGCAGTGGAGCGGAAACTGGGATGAGGTTCAGGGGCAGCTACGGCAGTCTATCACTGCTGCCGGGCTGCTGCTGTCATCCCGGCAGCGGCTGGAGGGGAACCAGGGGTAGCAATGGCAGTGTATAACTACTCCTGTCACCCAGGCAGCAGTGGAAGTGGTGCGGGAGCCGGGAGGAGGTTCTGCTGGGCTGTCCCTGTCACTTCAAGATCCGTGTTGGCGGTTGTGCAGGAGATGGGAGGAGGACCAGGGGCAGAGCAGTGGTTGCCGGAGGGAGACGTGCTGTGTAGCTGCTGATTGTGTTGTGTACTAGCAGTACAGCTCCGTGCACCTCTGACCCGTGATGCTTTTGTTGGCAGGGGAGGATGGGGGCACACTGCTGCAGTTTCACCTACAAGACAGGAATTAATGCGGGAGCAACCCGGACACTGCAGCCAGGAAGCGGTCTCCCGGGTGACACAGGTGCAGAGAGAGGTCCCCGTACACTGCAGCAGGCCTCTCCCTGCAGTACAGCTCAGGTGGCAGTGGTGACTGGTAGGCTCAAAGGAGCGGCTCCAGCATGGCAGGCCAGGTGTGATGCGGGAGACGCCAGACCAGCTCTCCTCCAACCATCCAACTGAATAAACGTCTAACTTGTTTGTCCAACTAAAACAGTGCCCCCCACACCTATCAGAGCAGCCAACTTCTCTCCAACTTGTGTCTATCGGAGCCGCTCCGGTCCTTCTCCCACTCAGCTGCTGCCGATGACTGGCTTGCTGGCCACTGTCTGCTTACTTATCGTTCAGTTGGAGGGGGGGGGGGCGGGGAGTTCCCCCTACATGAGAGCGATTACTTTGATTTTTCCAAGATAGTTAGACCATCTGTTTTTTTTCCATGTTTTACTGTGTAGGAGCAAACAGTGGATTATCATTTGCTCTAGCACACTGCCAAGTTATCATTCCAACCAACTAGTTGGCTGGTTGAAACGATATCTTTCCGATGTATGGCTCACATAAGCTTCCATCCTCCCTACCGTCACATCCTATATGAACAGCTGACCAGACAATGGCCACTTTGTACATGAAAAGTCAGGTTTATGCCCCTATTTATCAATGAGTGATAAATTTCACTGTGAGGGATAAATTGCACCAGCCAATCCGCTACTAACTGTCATTTTTCTAACCCATCCTGTGACATGGAAGTTAGGAGCTAATTGGCTGGTGCAATTTATCACTCACAGTGAAATTGATCACTCATTGATAAATAAGGGCATTAGTATGGCAAATAACCTCTGTTTGAAAATGGTCTTTCTCCTATCCTGGCCTGGTCTCCAGAAGCTGTCCTCATTAACATAGATACACCCTACAAAATAGTCATCAACCACATTGCCATGGGGCCACCGAAACTGTAAAACATAGTAAGTCCAGAATCCACAGACTACTTTAACATGAGAAAAAAGGGGTCACAAGCTTTTTTTGAGGGTCTGTTTACCCAGCTTAGTAGTGCGTATCAGTCATACTGGATATGAAACCTTTAATTTAAGATTACATGCTCAGAGCCAGTACAGAACCTGACAGCCCTAAGTGATGCTACACATTCTGGGTTTCCATGTAACAACGACCAGCTTAGTAATGGTTTGGTTTTATGTTTGTGTAGAGGTCAGGGGGCACGTCTTCTACTTTTCCATCATGATACGGGCGGCTCCTTATTCCTGCATCATAGTGATTTTACTTGGGCTGATAGAGGAAGTCGATCTGACTATATGCAGACCATGTTGCAGGACCTGCTGTTTGTCATTGGAAGATACTTGCCTCGCGCTGGCTCTCACGTATGTCAAGTGTCTTTAATAAATTGCTGTATGGGGCATATGTATCAAAGCTTTCAGAGAGATAACGTACCAAGCAATCAGCTCCTGTCATTTTATAGGATGTGTTTGCAAAATGATAGTTAGGAGCTGATTGGTTGGCACATTATCTCTCTCCAAGCTTTGATACATATACCAGTATGTTTTATCTTTTAGCTCTTGCGTTACTCTGGGCTCCTTGGTAACCGAACTTATCATTGTCAAACGAGACCTCTTCCGTGATATTCTAATACTGATTTATAAATAAATGTGTAATTACAGGTGGATGAGATCATGCTGACGCTGAAGCAGGCCTTCAGTGCAGCTGCTGTGCAGCAGAACACCAAGAACCCTATGCCACTGTGCGACGGCTGCCCTATGCAATGCATGCACAAACTGTGTGAGAAGATAGAAGGTACAAACACCTCCACATTATACAAAAGCTAAAGGAAGTGTTTGTAAATTCCAGTTTAGTTTCTTCATTGGAGGGTATTGTAATGTCTCCCTTATGATGGATTAACCTGGCTATATTATTTTATTAACATATATTCTACTGGAGCATACTTTTAAAGATAGGGGGTAAAGTGTAATAGCCTGTGAGAAGTAGGAAATGCCCGGATTTTTAAAGCTGCAATCATTTACACAACAAAACAAACCTGGTTTTGCCAAATGATTGCCGGTTCAAATTCCCGCACCTCCTGCATCTCGCAGGCCATCACATTTTACCCGGGGTTCCTATTGTCTTGTTTAGCACAATTATAATAGGTTCCAATCCAGTGCAATTGGCTGTATCACTATGTCTTGTTAATTTGCACTATGCGTTTAATACCTCTGTAATACTGTATGCTCTAATATGGTGTGCATTTAAGCAGTACTTCACCTCTTATATTAATGTCCTTTTTTGTTAAGCCTCTCATTTGTAGCACTGCTAGATATCTAGGATCCGTCATAAAGATTCCAGAGGAATCTATCATCTATATCGGGCCTGCCCAACCTGTGGCTCTCCAGATGTTGTGAAACTACACATCCCAGCATGCCCTGCCATAGTTTTAGCATTCCCTAATAGCAAAACTGTGGCAAAGCATGATGGGACTTGTAGTTTTACAACAGCTGGAGAGCCAAAGGTTGGCCAGGCCTGATCTATATGGTCACAAGAAGCTGTGCATTTGTTAAGTGCCAATAAGCAGAAGCAGGCTATAGCACAGGCCAATGGCATTCTTCATTGTTAGCCGTACGGGAGTATTTGCCTGGTAAAAGGTCTGTTCTGCTCCTATTTGTTCCTTACCACCATCCAAACCCATGCAGATCTGTACATGCCTATCTCCTGGTCCTCGCACGTGGAATTATACAAGGAAATATATATATTTGTACATTTATTGTATACCTGTGTATGTAATGCATGCATGTCTGCAGTGTGGTGGACTGTACTTTAGTACTGGTAATTATCACAGTTTCTGTCTGTCTGTGTAGGTCTTCCACCATCAAAGACCAAACTTGAATTACAAAAACACATGACCACATTAAATAGCCAGGAACAGGCCTCTGTGTGTGAGGAAGTACAGGTAAGCCGGGAAGGGACGAATTAAGGGCTTGGCATTTGCTGTAACCATGGGAAATATGTTTTATACTGTAGGCAGCAGTATTGGTTTGGTGTCGCCGATCTGCCCGCCCAGTGTAAAGAACCACTTAGTCTAAATTGCAAGTTGACATTGATAAAAACGCTACTAGAATATTCCTAAATCTTTATGTAAACTGTTCAGGTGCTTATTAAAACAAAACAACAACAAAAAAAAACTAAAAATATACCGTGGGGTATATTTTTCCTACATACAATGGGTAATCTCATAGAAAGACATTGAAGGCAGATATCTGAGAACAATAGCTCACATAAAGTTGGCGAAACCTCATGTTCTGTGCAAGTGTGTTTGTATAACAAATATATATGTAAATTATTCAGCTCACTATTACAAAGCAGGTCATGTATATTTATGTAAAATAGTGGCTTTACTAGCCCTTCAAGTTCAGAAATAATGGCATCGTTGCAGTTACTGTCTTACAATAATGCATTTGTACTGGGTAAGGAAACTTGTTAAAATACAACATGCTCAAAGTTTCATTTTCTTTGCATGATGCAAATCACACACACATGCTGGTCCCAACCTAGCCTGCTTAATGCAAGGTAAACCAAGATCTGATTGGTTGCAAATATTACTGTACACACATTGTCCATGCCCTTTTTTAAATGTATTCCTTGAGAATGGCATGTTACTGTAGGGCAGATTTATTAAGCCTGGTGAAGTGATAAAGTAGAAGGTGATAACGCACCAGCCAGTCAGCTCCTAACTGTCATTTTCAAACCCAGCCTGTGACGTGAAAGTTAGGAGCTGATTGGTTGGTGCGTTATCACCTTCCGCTTTATCACTTCTCTAGGCTTAATACATCTGCCCCTGTGTCCTTCATGAAGTTATCCTTAATACACGCTGTAAAAGTGACTTATTGACTGGACCTGATGACTCGTCCTGATGGACCTATGAACTGTGAAAGAGTGAGCCAGAGCTTTCACTTTTCAGTCCATGGGTGGAAAGTTCCAGGTGCGTTATGCCGACACTTGTTCATAACAAGCTGCTAGACCCAAGTGGAACCTTAGCTTCTAATTTGCAGGAATTTGTTGTGCTCACCTGTATTCAATCTCTCTCTCTCTCTCTCTCTCTCTCTCTCTCTCTCTCTCTCTCTCTCTCTCTCTCTCTCTCTCTCTCTCTCTCTCATCTGGAATGTACGAGTATGTATATCTTTCTATACCGCATATTTCTCTATCGTCCTAGTGGATGCTGGGGTTCCTGAAAGGACCATGGGGAATAGCGGCTCCGCAGGAGACAGGGCACAAAAAGTAAAGCTTTAGGATCAGGTGGTGTGCACTGGCTCCTCCCCCTATGACCCTCCTCCAAGCCTCAGTTAGATTTTTGTGCCCGGCCGAGAAGGGTGCAATCTAGGTGGCTCTCCTAAAGAGTTGCTTAGAAAAGTTTAGCTTAGGTTTTTTATTTTACAGTGAGTCCTGCTGGCAACAGGATCACTGCAACGAGGGACTTAGGGGAGAAGAAGTGAACTCACCTGCGTGCAGGATGGATTGGCTTCTTTGGCTACTGGACATTAGCTCCAGAGGGACGATCACAGGTACAGCCTGGATGGTCACCGGAGCCTCGCCGCCGGCCCCCTTGCAGATGCTGAAACGAGAAGAAGGTCCAGAATCGGCGGCAGAAGACTCCTCAGTCTTCTTAAGGTAGCGCACAGCACTGCAGCTGTGCGCCATTTCCTCTCAGCACACTTCACACGGCAGTCACTGAGGGTGCAGGGCGCTGGGAGGGGGGCGCCCTGGGAGGCAAATGTAAACCTATTTTTGGCAAAAAATACCTCACATATAGCCTCCGGGGGCTATATGGAGATATTTAACCCCTGCCATAATCCGTTAAAGAGCGGGAGACGAGGCCGCCGAAAAAGGGGCGGGGCCTATCTCCTCAGCACACAGCGCCATTTTCCCTCACAGAAAGGCTGGAGGGAAGGCTCCCAGGCTCTCCCCTGCACTGCACTACAGAAACAGGGTTAAAACAGAGAGGGGGGGCACTAATTTGGCGTAAGAAATATATAAAAAAGATGCTATAAGGGAAAACACTTATATAAGGTTGTCCCTATATAATTATAGCGTTTTTGGTGTGTGCTGGCAAACTCTCCCTCTGTCTCTCCAAAGGGCTAGTGGGTCCTGTCCTCTATCAGAGCATTCCCTGTGTGTGTGCTGTGTGTCGGTACGTGTGTGTCGACATGTATGAGGACGATGTTGGTGAGGAGGCGGAGCAATTGCCTGTAATGGTGATGTCACTCTCTAGGGAGTCGACACCGGAATGGATGGCTTATTTAGGGAATTACGTGATAATGTCAACACGCTGCAAGGTCGGTTGACGACATGAGACGACCGACAAACAATTAGTACCGGTCCAGACGTCTCAAAAACACCGTCAGGGGTTTTAAAACGCCCGTTTACTTTAGTCGGTCGACACAGACACAGACAGGGACACTGAATCCAGTGTCGACGGTGAATAAACAAACGTATTCCTTATTAGGGCCACACGTTAAAGGCAATGAAGGAGGTGTTACATATTTCTGATACTACAAGTACCACAAAAGAGGGTATTATGTGGGATGTGAAAAAACTACCGTAGTTTTTCCTGAATTAGATAAATTAAATGAAGTGTGTGATGATGCGTGGGTTCCCCCCGATAGAAAATTATTGGCGGTATACCCTTTCCCGCCAGATGTTAGGGCGCGTTGGGAAACACCCCTTAGGGTGGATAAGGCGCTCACACGCTTATCAAAACAAGTGGCGGTACCGTCTATAGATAGGGCCGTCCTCAAGGAGCCAGCTGACAGGAGGCTGGAAAAATATCATAAAAAGTATATACACACATACTGGTGTTATACTGCGACCAGCGATCGCCTCAGCCTGGATGTGCAGAGCTGGGGTGGCTTGGTCGGATTCCCTGACTAAAAATATTGATACCCTTGACAGGGACAGTATTTTATTGACTATAGAGCATTTAAAGGATGCATTTCTATATATGCGAGATGCACAGAGGATATTTGCACTCTGGCATCAAGAGTAAGTGCGATGTCCATATCTGCCAGAAGATGTTTATGGACACGACAGTGGTCAGGTGATGCAGATTCCAAACGGCACAAAGGTGTATTGCCGTATAAAGGAAGAGGAGTTATTTGGGGTCGGTCCATCGGACCTGGTGGCCAAGGCAACTGCTGGAAAATCCACCGTTTTTACCCTAAGTCACATCTCTGCAGAAAAAGACACCGTCTTTTCAGCCTCAGTCCTTTCGTCCCTATAAGATCATATCTGCCCAGGGATAGAGGAAAGGGAAGAAGACTGCAGCAGGCAGCCCATTCCCAGGAACAGAAGCGTTCCACCGCTTCTGACAAGCTCTCAGCATGACGCTGAGACCGTACAGGACCCCTGGATCCTACAAGTAGTATCCCAGGGGTACAGATTGGAATGTCGAGACGTTTCCCCTTCGCAGGCTCCTGAAGTCTGCTTTACCAAGGTCTCCCTCCGACAAGGAGGCAGTATGGGAAACAATTCACAAGCTGTATTCCCAGCAGGTGATAATTAAATTACCCCTCCTACAACAAGAAAAGGGGTATTATTCCACACTATATTGTGGTACTGAAGCCAGAAGGCTAGGTGAGACCTATTCTAAATCTAAAAAAATTTGAACACTTACAAAGGTTCAAATCAAGATGGAGTCACTCAGAGCAGTGATAACGAACCAGGAAGAAGGGGACTATATGGTGTCCCGAGACATCAGGGATGCTTACCTCCATGTCCCAAAATTGCCCTTATTACTAAGGGTACCTCAGGTTCGTGGTACAGAACTGTCACTATCAGTTTCAGACGCTGCCGTTTGGATTGTCCACGGCACCCCGGGTCTTTACCAAGGTAATGGCCGAAATGATGATTCTTCTTCGAAGAAAAGGCGTCTTAATTATCCCTTACTTGGACGATCTCCTGATAAGGGCAAAGTCCAGGGAACAGTTGGAGGTCGGAGTAGCACTATCTCGGATACTGCTACAACAGCACGGGTGGATTCTAAATATTCCAAAATCGCAGCTGATCCCGACGACAAGTCTCCTGTGCTTAGGGATGATTCTGGACACAGTCCAGAAAAAGGTGTTTCTCTCGGAAGAGAAAGCCAGGGAGTTATCCGAGCTAGTCAGGAACCTCCTAAAATCAGTGCATCATTGCACAAGGGCCATGGTAAAAATGGTGACTTCCTACGAAGCAATTCCATTCGGCAGATTTCACGCAAGAACTTTTCAGTGGGATCTACTGGACAAATGGTCCGGATCGCATCTTCAGATGCATCAGCGGATAACCCTATATCCAAGGACAAGGGTGTCTCTCCTGTGGTGGTTACAGAGTGCTCATCTTCTAGAGGGCCGCAGATTCGGCATTCAGGATTGGATGCTGGTGACCACAGAGGCCAGCCCGAGAGGCTGGGGAGCAGTCACACAAAGAAAAAAATTTCCAGGGAGTGTGATCAAGTCTGGAGACTTTTCTCCACATAAATATACTGGAGCTAAGGCTAAATTTATAATGCTCTAAGCTTAGCAAGACCTCTGCTTCAAGGTCAGCCGGTATTGATCCAGTGGGAAAAACATCACGGCAGTCGCCCACGTAAATAGACAGGGCGGCACAAGAAGCAGGAGGGCAATGGCAAAAACTGCAAGGACTTTTCGCTGGGCGGAAAATCATGTGATAGCACTGTCAGCAGTGTTTCATTCCGGGAATGGAAACTGGGAAGCAGACTTCCTCAGCAGGTACGACCTCCACCCGGCAGAGTGGAAACTTCATCGGGAAGTTTTCCACATGATTGTAAACCGTTGGGAAATACCAAAGGTGGACATGATGGCGTCCCGTCTGAACAAAAAACGGGACAGGTATTGCGCCAGGTTAAGAGACCCTCAGGCAATAGCTGTGGACGTTCTGGTAACACCGTGGGTGTACCAGTCGTTGTATGTGTTCCATCCTCTGCTTATCATACCTAAGGTACTGAGAATTATAAGACGTAGAGGAGTAAGAACTATACTCATGGCTCCGGATTGGCCAAGAAGGACTTGGTACCCGGAACTTCAAGAGATGCTCACAGAGGACTTATGGCCTCTGCCGCTAAGAAGGGACTTGTTTCAGCAAGTACCATGTCTGTTCCAAGACTTACCGCAGCTGCGTTTGACGGCATGGCGGTGGAACGCCGGATCCTAAGGGAAAAAGGCATTCCGGAAGAGGTCATTCCTACCCTGGTCAAAGCCAGAAAGGAGGTGACCGCACAACATTATCACCACATGTGGAAAAAATATGTTGCGTGGTGCGAGACCAGAAAGGCCCCACGAAGAAATTTCAACTCGGTCGATTCCTACATTTCCTGCAAACAGGAGTGTCTATGGGCCTCAAATTGGGGTCCATTAAGGTTCAAATTTCGGCCCTGTCGATTTTCTTCCAGAAAGAATTGGCTTCAGTTCCTGAAGTCCAGAAGTTTGTCAAGGGAGTATTGCATATACAACCCCTTTTGTGCCTCCAGTGGCACTGTGGGATCTCAACGTAGTTCTGGGATTCCTCAAATCACATTGGTTTAAAACCAGTCAAATCTGTGGTTTTGAAGCATCTCACATGAAAAGTGACCATGCTCTTGGCCCTGGCCTGGACCAGGCGAGTGTCAAATTGGTGGTTTTTTTCTCAAAAAAGCCCATATCTGTTTGTCCATTGGACAGGGCAGAGCTGCGGACTCGTCCCCAGTTCTCTCCCTAAGGTGGTGTCAGTGTTTCACCTGAACCAGTTTATTGTGGTGCCTTGCACCTACTAGGGACTTGGAGGACTCCAAGTTGCTAGATGTTGTCAGGGCCCTGAAAATATAGGTTCCAGGACGGCTGGAGTCAGGAAAACTGACTTGCTGTTATCCTGTATGCACCCAACAATCTGGGTGCTCTTGCTTCTAAGCAGACTATTGCTAGTTGAATGTGTAATACAATACAGCTTGCACATTCTGTGGCAGGCCTGCCACAGCCAAAATATGTAAATGCCCATTCCACAAGGAAGGTGGGCTCATCTTGGGCGGCTGCCCGAGGGGTCTCGGCTTTACAACTTTGCCGAGCGGCTATTTAGTCAGGGGCAAACACGTTTGTAAAATCCTACAAATTTGATACCCTGGCTAAGGAGGACCTGGAGTTCTCTCATTCGGTGCTGCAGAGTCATCCGCACTCTCCCGCCCGTTTGGGAGCTTTGGTATAATCCCCATGGTCCTTTCAGGAACCCCAGCATCCACTAGGACGATAGAGAAAATAGGAATTTACTTACCGATAATTCTATTTCTCGGAGTCCGTAGTGGATGCTGGGCGCCCATCCCAAGTGCGGATTATCTGCAATACTTGTACATAGTTACAAAAATCGGGTTATTATTGTTGTGAGCCATCTTTTCAGAGGCTCCGCTGTTATCATACTGTTAACTGGGTTCAGATCACAGGTTGTACAGTGTGATTGGTGTGGCTGGTAGGAGTCTTACCCGGGATTCAAAATCCTTCCTTATTGTGTACGCTCGTCCGGGCACAGTATCCTAACAGAGGCTTGGAGGAGGGTCATAGGGGGAGGAGCCAGTGCACACCACCTGATCCTAAAGCTTTACTTTTTGTGCCCTGTCTCCTGCGGAGCCGCTATTCCCCATGGTCCTTTCAGGAACCCCAGCATCCACTACGGACTCCGAGAAATAGAATTATCGGTAAGTAAATTCCTATTATCTATGCCATGGTAAGGAAAGCCTATCTAGTTTTCATGGTAGTGTTTTCTGCCACAGGATTCTTTGGACATTGTTTACCTCTTGGGGAAATATTGTGTAATAAAAGCAGTGTTGTATAAGAATCTTTATGGAGAAGCTGTATTAGCTATATATACGTTTGGTTGCCTTTGATCATTATGACAAACCATTATGTGCAGCCATATTTAATACTTGTTTTATACTATTTCTCTAATGTTTGCTGTTTTTCTCTTACGTCCTAGAGGATGCTGGAGTCCACATTAGTACCATGGGGTATAGACGGGTCCACTAGGAGCCATTGGCACTTTAAGAGTTTGAGAGTGTGGGCTGGCTCCTCCCTCCATGCCCCTCCTACCAGACTCAGTTTAGAAAATGTGCCCGGAGGAGCCGGTCACAGCTAGGGAAGCTCTACAGAGCTTCTTTAGTAAAAGTTTATTTTTAGAGTTTATTATTTTACAGGGAGGCTGCTGGCAACATCCTCCCTGCTTCGAGGGACTAAGGGGTAGGGTAGGGGGGGGGGGGGGGGGGAGGAGGAGTATCCGCCACTATCTCCGCTGACAGGACACTGAGCTCCTGAGGGGATCGAACGTTCCCCACCACAGGGGATCGCTCACCCCGGCAGTATGGCGCCACCCCCTTACAGAGCCAGAAGATCAGTGACGAGTCAGTCACCGGCCCCCCTAGCAAGCGGGGAGCTGGTGTGAAGATGGCGGCAACAGGGTATGGAGGGCAGTACTAACTGTGCTCCGGGGCTCAGTGGTACATAGTGCGGCTCTGTGAGGGGTGCCCTGAGCCAGCGCCTACACCCTACACTGACCTCTCAGCCTGTCGGGGTCCCAGGATCGGTGCCAGCACAATTCCTCAGGCCAGTATAATCTCCAGAAGAGCGGGAAGACAGCGTCATTAAGGGGCGGAGCTTCTCAGAGCGGACCCAGCAACGTTCAGCGCCATTTTTCTGCCTGCAGAAACGCTGTCAGTGAAGAGCAGTCCCTCCATATCAACTCCAGCTATTTGTTACGGTACCAGGGGGTTGTAGAAGGGGGGGGGGGAGGCTTTGTACAGACTGTGTAACCTATAAAGGTGCACAGTCAGCGCTGGTTGGGGTCTCCCTATACCTTGGAAGCGCTGTGTGTGGGTTGGCTCCAATCTCTGTGTCTTTCTTGGGGGTGAAACTGTCTATCCTCGTGTGTGTGTGTGTGTGTGTGTGTGTGTGTGTGTGTGTGTGTGTGTGTGTGTGTGTGTGTGTGTGTGTGTGGAGTGGCTGGGGTCTCCATTTAGCTATGTCCAGGGACTCTGTGTCATATGCTGCAGAGGATATGTCCTCTCAGGATGATCTCTTTCCATGTAATCAGGATTGCACTGTTTTAGCTCAGATATCAGCAGGGGAGCCTGAATGGTTATCCTCTATCAAATCTATGATTTCTCAGATTCCTACTAGGGTTGCACAGAATGAATCTGCAACTCAGGTTTTACAGAACTCTATGGCAGTTTGGTCCGGTTCGGTTACCTCAGTACCCCCCTCTGTAGGTTCCCACAAACGTGCTCTTGCCCAGATTATGCAAGATGACACGGATACCGATTCTGACACGGCAGACGGTGATGGGGATGTGCTCAGGGGGCCCGCATCTCTTGCAAAAGGGGTGCAGTTGATGATAGAGGTTATTAGGGATGTGTTGAATATTGCTGATACAACACCTGAGCAGGTTGAGGAGGTTTACATCACTGACAATAAGAAAGCCTTGCTAACCTTCCCTGCGTCCAAAGAATGAAATGCTATTTTTGAGAAAGCATGGGAAAACCTGGAGAAAAAATGGCAGATCCCTAGAAGGGTTCTGGTTGCTTTCCCCTTCCCTGAGGAGGATAGGAAAAAATGGGAAAACCCACCCATAGTGGACGCGTCTGTATCCAGACTCTCGAAAAAGGTGGTTTTACCTGTTCCATGATTTACCGCCTTAAAGGGGTCGGCTGATCGCAAAATTGATACTACGCTAAAATCCATATACACGGCTTCAGGGGCGGTTCTACGTCCTACTATTGCCTGTGCATGGATTTCCAAAGCTATAGTAAAGTGGTCAGGCACGTTACTTGAGGATTTGGATATTATGGATAAAAGTGATGTTGATTTGTTTTTACGTAACATTCAGGATTCTGCAGGTTTTATGGTGGAATCCATGAAAGACCTGGGTTCCATGGCTGCAGGGATATCTTCCATGTCTGTCTCAGCTCGTAGGGGACTTTGGCTGCGCCCGTGGTCTGCCGACGTGGAATCCAGGAGAGGAGTGGAGACCCTACCCTACACAGGTCAGGCTCTCTGTGGGGAAGCATTAGATGCGTGGATCTCCACGGCTACAGCGGGTAAGTCACCTTTTCTTCCCTCAGCTGCACCTGCTACGAAGAAACCTTTTTCTTCAGCTGCATCACATTCCTTTCGGGTTGCTAAAACAAAAAAAGGCCAAACCGTCCAACACCTTCTTTAGAGGAGGTCGACCAAAATCCAAGAAACCTGCTGCTGCGGGTTCCCAGGAACAGAAGCCTGCTTCAGGTACGCCAAAGTCCTCAGCATGACGTTGGACCGCGCGGCCTGGAGGTAGGGCCGGTTGGGGCGAGACTCGGACATTTCAGTCGCGTCTGAGTGTCGTCCGGCCTGGATCCCAGGGTACAAGATATTGTGTCCCAGGGGTATCGGCTGGAATTTCAAGATCTCCCTCCTCACCGGTTCTTCAAATCAGGCTTGCCAGCTTTGCTGGCAGACAGGGCTATCCTACAGGGAGCCATCCAGAAGTTGGTGGAGGAACAGGTTATTCTACCAGTTCCTCCCCAGATGCAAAACAAGGGTTACTATTCAAACCTTTTCGTGGTACCGAAACCGGATGGTTTGGTCAGGCCCATTCTGAACCTAAAATCACTAAACCCCTTTTCTCTATCGTCCTAGTGGATGCTGGGGTTCCTGAAAGGACCATGGGGAATAGCGGCTCCGCAGGAGACAGGGCACAAAAGTAAAGCTTTCCGATCAGGTGGTGTGCACTGGCTCCTCCCCCTATGACCCTCCTCCAAGCCAGTTAGATTTTTGTGCCCGGCCGAGAAGGGTGCAATCTAGGTGGCTCTCCTAAAGAGCTGCTTAGAAAAGTTTAGCTTAGGTTTTTTATTTTACAGTGAGTCCTGCTGGCAACAGGATCACTGCAACGAGGGACTTAGGGGAGAAGAAGTGAACTCACCTGCGTGCAGGATGGATTGGCTTCTTGGCTACTGGTCATCAGCTCCAGAGGGACGATCACAGGTACAGCCTGGATGGTCACCGGAGCCTTGCCGCCGGCCCCCTTGCAGATGCTGAAATAAGAAGAGGTCCAGAATCGGCGGCAGAAGACTCCTCAGTCTTCTAAAGGTAGCGCACAGCACTGCAGCTGTGCGCCATTTTCCTCTCAGCACACTTCACACGGCAGTCACTGAGGGTGCAGGGCGCTGGGAGGGGGGCGCCCTGGGAGGCAAATGAAAACCTATTTTGGCTAAAAATACCTCACATATAGCCTCCGGAGGCTATATGGAGATATTTAACCCCTGCCAGAATCCGTTAAGAGCGGGAGACGAGGCCGCCGAAAAAGGGGCGGGGCCTATCTCCTCAGCACACAGCGCCATTTTCCCTCACAGAAAGGCTGGAGGGAAGGCTCCCAGGCTCTCCCCTGCACTGCACTACAGAAACAGGGTTAAAACAGAGAGGGGGGGCACTAATTTGGCGTTAGAAATATATAAAAAAGATGCTATAAGGGAAAACACTTATATAAGGTTGTCCCTATATAATTATAGCGTTTTTGGTGTGTGCTGGCAAACTCTCCCTCTGTCTCTCCAAAGGGCTAGTGGGTCCTGTCCTCTATCAGAGCATTCCCTGTGTGTGTGCTGTGTGTCGGTACGTGTGTGTCGACATGTAGGAGGACGATGTTGGTGAGGAGGCGGAGCAATTGCCTGTAATGGTGATGTCACTCTCTAGGGAGTCGACACCGGAATGGATGGCTTATTTAGGGAATTACGTGATAATGTCAACACGCTGCAAGGTCGGTTGACGACATGAGACGGCCGACAAACAATTAGTACCGGTCCAGACGTCTCAAAAACACCGTCAGGGGTTTTAAAACGCCCGTTTACTTTAGTCGGTCGACACAGACACAGACAGGGACACTGAATCCAGTGTCGACGGTGAATAAACAAACGTATTCCTTATTAGGGCCACACGTTAAAGGCAATGAAGGAGGTGTTACATATTTCTGATACTACAAGTACCACAAAAGAGGGTATTATGTGGGATGTGAAAAAACTACCATAGTTTTTCCTGAATCAGATAAATTAAATAAAGTGTGTGATGATGCGTGGGTTCCCCCCGATAGAAAATTATGGGCGGTATACCCTTTCCCGCCAGAAGTTAGGGCGCGTTGGGAAACACCCCTTAGGGTGGATAAGGCGCTCACACGCTTATCAAAACAAGTGGCGGTACCGTCTATAGATAGGGCCGTCCTCAAGGACCAGCTGACAGGAGGCTGGAAAATATCATAAAAAGTATATACACACATACTGGTGTTATACTGCGACCAGCGATCGCCTCAGCCTGGATGTGCAGAGCTGGGGTGGCTTGGTCGGATTCCCTGACTAAAAATATTGATACCCTTGACAGGGACAGTATTTTATTGACTATAGAGCATTTAAAATTTCTATATATGCGAGATGCACAGAGGGATATTTGCACTCTGGCATCAAGAGTAAATGCGATGTCCATAACTGCCAGAAGATGTTATGGACACGACAGGGGTCAGGTGATGCAGATTCCAAACGGCACGAAGGTGTATTGCCGTATAAAGGAAGAGGAGTTATTTGGGGTCGGTCCATCGGACCTGGTGGCCACGGCAACTGCTGGAAAATCCACCGTTTTTACCCTAAGTCACATCTCTGCAGAAAAAGACACCGTCTTTTCAGCCTCAGTCCTTTCGTCCCTATAAGATCATATCTGCCCAGGGATAGAGGAAAGGGAAGAAGACTGCAGCAGGCAGCCCATTCCCAGGAACAGAAGCGTTCCACCGCTTCTGACAAGTTCTCAGCATGGCGCTGAGACCGTACAGGACCCCTGGATCCTACAAGTAGTATCCCAGGGGTACAGATTGGTATGTCGAGATGTTTCCCCTTCGCAGGCTCCTGAAGTCTGCTTTACCAAGGTCTCCCTCCGACAAGGAGGCAGTATGGGAAAAAATTCACAAGCTGTATTCCCAGCAGGTGATAATTAAATTACCCCTCCTACTACAAGAAAAGGGGTATTATTCCACACTATATTGTGGTACTGAAGCCAGAAGGCTAGGTGAGACTTATTCTAAATCTAAAAATTTTTTGAACACTTACAAAGGTTCAAATCAAGATGGAGTCACTCAGAGCAGTGATAACGAACAGGAAGAAGGGGACTATATAGTGTCCCGGGACATCAGGGATGCTTACCTCTATGTCCCAAATTTGCCCTTCTCACTAAGGGTACCTCAGGTTCGTGGTGCAGAACTGTCACTATCAGTTTCAGACGCTGCCGTTTGGATTGTCCACGGCACCCCGGGTCTTTACTAAGGTAATGGCCGAAATGATGATTCTTCTTCGAAGAAAAGGCGTCTTAATTATCCCTTACTTGGACGATCTCCTGATAAGGGCATAGTCCAGGGAACAGTTGGAGGTAGGAGTAGCACTATCTCGGATACTGCTACAACAGCACGGGTGGATTCTAAATATTCCAAAATCGCAGCTGATCCCGACGACACGTCTGCTGTGCCTAGGGATGATTCTGGACACAGTCCAGAAAAAGGTGTTTCTCCCGAAAGAGAAAGCCAGGGAGTTATCCGAGCTAGTCAGGAACCTCCTAAAAACAGTGCATCATTGCACAAGGGTCCTGGTAGAAAATGGTGGCTTCCTACGAAACAATTCCATTCGGCAGATTTCACGCAAGAACTTTTCAGTGGGATCTGCTGGACAAATGGTCCGGATCGCATCTTCAGATGCATCAGCGGATAACCCTATATCCAAGGACAAGGGTGTCTCTCCTGTGGTGGTTATAGAGTGCTCATCTTCTAGAGGGCCGCAGATTCGGCATTCAGGATTGGATGCTGGTGACCACGGAGCCCAGCCCGAGAGGCTGGGGAGCAGTCACACAAGGAAAAAATTTCCAGGGAGTGTGATCAAGTCTGGAGACTTTTCTCCACATAAATATACTGGAGCTAAGGGTAAATTTATAATGCTCTAAGCTTAGCAAGACCTCTGCTTCAAGGTCAGCCGGTATTGATCCAGTGGGAAAAACATCACGGCAGTCGCCCACGTAAACAGACAGGGCGACACAAGAAGCAGGAGGGCAATGGCAAAAACTGCAAGGACTTTTCGCTGGGCGGAAAATCATGTGATAGCACTGTCAGCAGTGTTTCATCCCGGGAATGGAAACTGGGAAGCAGACTTCCTCAGCAGGCACGACCTCCACCCGGGAGAGTGGAAACTTCATCGGGAAGTTTTTTCCACATGATTGTAAACCGTTGGGAAATACCAAAGGTGGATATGATGGCGTTCCGTCTGAACAAAAAACGGGACAGGTATTGCGCCAGGTCAAGAGACCCTCAGGCAATAGCTGTGGACGTTCTGGTAACACCGTGGGTGTACCAGTCGGTGTATGTGTTCCCTCCTCTGCTTCTCATACCTAAGGTGCTGAGAATTATAAGACGTAGAGGAGTAAGAACTATACTCATGGCTCCGGATTGGCCAAGAAGGACTTGGTACCCGGAACTTCAAGAGATGTTTACAGAGGTCTTATGGCCTCTGCCGCTAAGAAGGGACTTGCTTCAGCAAGTACCATGTCTGTTCCAAGACTTACCGCAGCTGCGTTTGTTGGCATGGCGGTGGAACGCCGGATCCTAAGGGAAAAAGGCATTCCGGAAGAGGTCATTCCTACCCTGGTCAAAGCCAGAAAGGAGGTGAACGCACAACATTATCACCACATGTGGCGAAAATATGTTGCGTGGTGTGAGGCCAGGAAGGCCCCACAAAGAAATTTCAACTCGGTCGATTCCTGCATTTCCTGCAAACAGGAGTGTCTATGGGCCTCAAATTGGGGTCCATTAAGGTTCAAATTTCGGCCCTGTCAATTTTCTTCCAGAAAGAATTGGCTTCAGTTCCTGAAGTCCAGAACTTTGTCAAGGGAGTATTGCATATACAACCCTCTTTTGTGCCTCCAGTGGCACTGTGGGATCTCAACGTAGTTCTGGGATTCTTCAAATCACATTGGTTTAAAACCAGTCAAATCTGTGGATTTGAAGCATCTCACATGAAAAGTGACCATGTTCTTGGCCCTGGCTTGGACCAGGCGAGTGTCAAATTGGTGGTTTTTTTCTCAAAAAAGCCCATATCTGTTTGTCCATTCGGACAGGGCAGAGCTGCGGACTCGTCCCCAGTTCTCTCCCTAAGGTGGTGTCAGTGTTTCACCTGAACCAGCTTATTGTGGTGCCTTGCACCTACTAGGGACTTGGAGGACTCCAAGTTGCTAGATGTTGTCAGGGCCCTGAAAATACAGGTTCCAGGACGGCTGGAGTCAGGAAAACTGACTTGCTGTTATCCTGTATGCACCCAACAAACTGGGTGCTCTTGCTTTTAAGCAGACTATTGCTAGTTGGATGTGTAATACAATTCAGCTTGCACATTCTGTGGCAGGCCTGCCACAGCCAAAATATGTAAATGCCCATTCCACAAGGAAGGTGGGCTCATCTTGGGCGGCTGCCCGAGGGGTCTCGGCTTTACAACTTTGCCGAGCGGTTATTTAGTCAGGGGCAAACACGTTTGTAAAATCCTACAAATTTGATACCCTGGCTAAGGAGGACCTGGAGTTCTCTCATTCGGTGCTGCAGAGTCATCCGCACTCTCCCGCCCGTTTGGGAGCTTTGGTATAATCCCCATGGTCCTTTCAGGAACCCCAGCATCCACTAGGACGATAGAGAAAATAAGAATTTACTTACCGATAATTCTATTTCTCGGAGTCCGTAGTGGATGCTGGGCGCCCATCCCAAGTGCGGATTATCTGCAATACTTGTACATAGTTACAAAAATCGGGTTATTATTGTTGTGAGCCATCTTTTCAGAGGCTCCGCTGTTATCATACTGTTAACTGGGTTTAGATCACAAGTTGTACGGTGTGATTGGTGTGGCTGGTATGAGTCTTACCCGGGATTCAAAATTCCTCCCTTATTGTGTACGCTCGTCCGGGCACAGTACCTAACTGGCTTGGAGGAGGGTCATAGGGGGAGGAGCCAGTGCACACCACCTTATCGGAAAGCTTTACTTTTGTGCCCTGTCTCCTGCGGAGCCGCTATTCCCCATGGTCCTTTCAGGAACCCCAGCATCCACTACGGACTCCGAGAAATAGAATTATCGGTAAGTAAATTCTTATTTCTGAGGGAGTTCAAGTTCAAAATGGAGTCTCTAAGGGCGTGATATCGGGTCTGGAGGAGGGGGAATTCCTGGTATCACTGGATAGCAAGGATGCGTACCTCCACATTCCGATTTGGCCGCTTATCTCCGATTCGCACTGTTGGACTGTCATTTTCAATTCCAGGCCCTGCCATTCGGCCTCTCCACAGCACCTAGGGTATTCACCAAGGTGATGGCGGAAATGATTGTTCTCCTCCGCAGACAGGGGGTGAACATAATTTTATATCTGGATGATCTGCTGATAAAGGCATCGTCCAAGGAGAAGCTGTTACAGTCCATAGCGCTCACGGCCCAGCTTCTAAGGGAACATGGTTGGATCCTGAATCTTCCAAAATCACATTTGGAACCAACCAGGAGGTTGTCATTTCTGGGGATGATCCTCGACACGGAGGTGCAGAGGGTGTTTTTTCCAGAGGAAAAAGCGTTGGTGATACAAACAATGGTCCGGGATGTCCTGAAGCCGGCCCAGGTGTCGGTTCATCAGTGCATTCGTCTTCTTACGAGGCACTGCAGTACGGGAGATTCCATGCTCTGTCCTTCCAACTAGATCTCCTGGACAAATGGCCGGGATCTCATCTACACATGCACCAGAGAATACGACTGTTGCCAAAGGCCAGGATGTCACTCCTCTGGTGGCTGCAATTACCTCACCTTCTGGAGGGCCGCAGGTTTGGGATCCAGGACTGGATCCTTCTAACCATGGATGCAAGTCTCCGGGGCTGGGGCGCAGTCACTCAAGGGGAACCTTCCAAGGAAGGTGGTCAAATCTGGAAGCCGGCCTGCCGATAAACATTCTGGATCTAAGAGCTGTCTACAACGGTCTCATCCAAGCGGCCCATCTTCTGAGAAATCGGGCCATTCATGTGCAGTCGGACATTGTAACGACAGTGGCTTACGTAAACGACAGGGCGGAACAAAGAGCAGAGCTGCAATGTCAGAGGTAACGAGAATCATCCTCTGGGCGGAAAAACACGCGTTTGTGCTGTCGGCAATCTTCATTCCGGGAGTAGACAACTGGGAAGCGGACATCCTCAGCAGACACGATCTCCATCCAGGAGAGTGGGGTCTCCATCCGGAGGTGTTCAAGGAGGTAACAGATCTTTGGGGTGTACCCAAAATAGACATGATGGCCTCTCGTCTCAACAAGAAGCTTCGGCGATATTATTCCAGGTCGAGGGACCCGCAAGCAGTGGCGATGGACGCCCTAGTGACTCCGTGGGTGTTCCAGTCGGTATACGTGTTTCCTCCACTTCCACTCATTCCAAGAGTTCTAAAACTCATAAGGAGAACAAGAGTTCTGGCAATCCTCATTGCTCCGGACTGGCCAAGAAGGGCTTGGTATGCGGATCTTCTGGATCTGCTGCAAGAAGAGCCGAGGCCTCTTCCTCCTCGGGAAGACCTGCTGCAGCAGGGGCCGTTTGCTTATCAAGACTTACCGCGGCTACGTTTGACGGCATGGAGGTTGAACGCCAGATACTATCTCGGAAGGGCATTTTGAACAAAGACATTCATACCCTGATACAGGCTAGGAAAGAAGTAACGTCTAAACACTACCATCGCATTTGGAAAAAGTATCTTGGTGTGAATCCAAGAAATTTCCTACGGTCGAGTTTCAACTTGGACGTTTTCTCCTCTTCCTGCAAGCAGGTGTGGATATGGGCCTGAGGTTGAGATCCGTAAAGGTCCAGATTCCGGCCCTATCCATTTTCTTCCAGAAACAGTTGACTGCCCTGGGATCTTAACGTGATGTTGCAGTTCCTCCAGTTGGACTGGTTTGAGCCTCTACAGGATGTTGAGGTCAAGTTTCTCACGTGGAAGGCTGTCACTTTGTTGGCCTTGGCTTCTGCTAGACGTGTGTCGGAGTTGGGAGCTTTGTCATGTAAAAGCCCATACTTGATCTTCGATGAAGATGGAGCTGAGCTCCAGACACGTCCGCAGTTCCTTCCGAAGGTTGTGTCTGCATATCATATCAACCAACCAACCAACCAACCTATTGTGGTGCCAGTTGCTACTGATTCCTCAATTTCATCAAAGTCCTTGGATGTTGTAAGGGCTCTGAAAATCTATGTGAAGAGGTCTGCTCGTCACAGAAAACCGGACTCTGTTTGTCCTGTATGATCCCAAGAAACTTGGGTGTCCTGCTTCTAAGTAGACAGTCTCTCGCTGGATCAGGTTCACTATCCAGCATGCGTATTCTACGGCAGGATTGCCGTGTCCTACGTCTTTTAAGGCCCACTCTACTCGTAAGGTGGGTTCTTCCTTGGCGGCTGCCCGGGATGTCTCGGCTTTACAGCTTTGCGGAGCGGCTACTTGGTCTTGGTCAAACACGTTTGCAAAGTTCCACACGTTCGATACTTTGGCCTCTGAGGACCTGAAGTTTGGTCAATCAGTTCTGCAGGAGCCTCTGCGTTCTCCCTCCCGTTCTGGGAGCTTTGGTACATCTCCATGGTACTAATGTGGACCCCAGCATCCTCTAGGACGTAAGAGAAAATAGGATTTTAATTACCAACCGGTAAATCCTTTTCTCGTAGTCCGCAGAGGATGCTGGGCGCCCCCCCAGCGCTTCGTTATCCTGCAGTGTTTACTTTGTTCAGTACTGCTTAGTTCTTGGTTAAGTACTGTTTTGTTACTTGGTAAGTAATATTGTTCAGCCGTTGCTGATGTTTCAAGCTAGTTAGCTTGGTTTACCTTGTGTGTGAGCTGGTGTGAATCTCGCCACTATCTGTGTAAAATCCTTCTCTCGAAGATGTCCGTCTCCTCGGGCACAATTTCTAGACTGAGTCTGGTAGGAGGGGCATAGAGGGAGGAGCCAGCCCACACTGTCAAACTCTTAAAGTGCCAGTGGCTCCTAGTGGACCCTTCTATACCCCATGGTACTAATGTGGACCCCAGCAACCTCTATGGTCTACGAGAAAAGGATCTACCGGTAGGTAATTAAAATCCTATTTTTCTGCTGCGGGGTACACTGGGCTCCACAAGGATAGACATTGGGGTGTAGAGTAGGATCTTGATCCGAGGCACCAACTGGCTCAAAGCTTTGACTGTTCCCAGAATGCACAGCGCCGCCTCCTCTATAACCCCGCCTCCCTGCACAGGAGCTCAGTTTTCTAGTTGGTGCTGCAGTAAGCAGGCACATAACAGAGGGGCTGCTCCAGGCAGCCCTAAGAAGAGCTTTTTTTTTTTTAAGAAAAAAGTGAAGACTACAAGGGCAGCAGCGGTGGTAAATGTCTGAAGACATTCACTGCTGCAGCTCCAGCCCCCCCTAGCGGCGCTGTACACTCCCGAGCCCTGGTTGCCAGGTAACTACAGCAGGAGGCTCCGGTTTTCTTCACGTCAGGCACACACGATGGGGGCTCTCCGGGATCGCGTGGCCGCGCTTCGGGAGGTGGTGAGTGGGTCCTGCTTGCAGTACCCTGTCTTTATCGCGATCCAGCGTGGTCAGTGGGAGGCGGGCCGCGCGCGCTGGCGGTGGACACTGTGGCAGTACAGGTGATCCCACTATATCACCAGGGCATGGGTGCAGGTCAGGTTTTCTCTCTAAACCATTTTCAGTAGCCCACAGTACCCGGTGGTTTTGCCAGCAGGGGGATATGGCTTAGACCTGAAGCCCCTCCCCAGGGCGCCATTTCCCGCAAATGTTCCCACCCTGGAGCTGCATATCTGTCTCTCCCTGTCAGTGTCTGGGCACCATTATCTCTCAGCTTCACTGTTCCTGGGACTGCTTGGGCAAATCCTGCTGTGTAAAGCCGCCTGGTTGTCAGTGCTGTGACTTTACATGACACTTAAGTATTCTACCTGCCTTTTTAGACAGTGCTAGTTAAGAAAGAGTGCATTAGTCATGGTTTTCTAGTACAATTACCCTGTGATATACATCCAGTTCTTACTGTGCAGTGTTATATCTATTGACTATATAGCTATATATATATATATATATATATATATATATATATATATAAAAGCTAGTCCAGTGCAGTATTATTGTTAGTAATAACCTCTGTATTGTACAAACTGACTATCTGTGTGTGCATTAGATAGCTGAGTGGTGTCCATTTCGTGTCTTTCACTCAACTTGCTATCCCTATATTCTATAACCTGAGGGGGCTTGGTGCGTCAGGTTTTATATTGATAAAGGATTTTCACAAAGATATACTTTAATACGTATTTTTCTCTGTGATTTAGTCACCATATCTCTCCTTTATCTCTGCTAGTGCTGACTACACTGCGTGTAAGAGGTATTGTGCTGCTGCCAATTGTACTGTGTTACCTGATACTGCAAGTTATATCATGTCTGCTTCTGAGGGTAACGGTTCTGGGGCTGAACACACTGCCGGGGTTGCTGAAGCCACAGATCCCTATGAGGAAAATATAGCAGCTGTGGGATCTGGTTCTGGGGGCTCCTTGCCCCCCAGTGGGGCTGTGGCAACGAAGGTACATAATGACCCTCCGTGGGCCGCTTTTTCCACGCTTCTACATACGCTAGTTAATAAACTAACACCCCCTATGGGACCCCCAATGCCGGTACAACCGTATGTGGTCCCTGCAGCTAACCCGCCATGGGCGGACAATTTATCTGCTCAATTGAAGAAGTTGAACCAGTTCCTGACTACTAAAAAGTCTGACCATCGCTCGCCTAAGCCCAAGGGGTCCTCTAAGTGAGCGCTTGTCTCCTCACAATCCACCAATCCACTGCGGTCACTGACACCTCGTCTGATGAAGACGGCACTTACACTGACCCCACAGGTTCTGACCTCAGATACTGCTGATGGGGAGGGTAGTTCACATGTGGATGTTCCTGATCCTTTGGAGGCTATTAAGTTAATTCTACAGATTACGGATGATCCCGAGCCATCCGTCCCTCCTAAGAAACCAGATAGGTTCAAGCGTCAGAAGGTGGTTAAACAAGTTTTACCTCACTCTGATCACCTAGTGGATATGTGTCAGGAACCCTGGGAAAACCCGGGTACGAAGTTTGTGCCTCAAAAGAAGATGCTGGCTCGCTATCCCCTTGCACCAGAGAGCGGTCTAAGAATTGAGAAACGCCTCCAGCAGTAGACTCACATGTGGCTAGGATGGTGGTTTCCTCAGCTCTAACTGTCACTACCGTCACGTCTCTAAAAGAGCCTACGGATAAACGTGTGGAGGGTTGTCTTAAAGCGATTTACACCCTTACGGGTGCTGCACAAAGGCCCACTATTGCAGCAACATGGGCTGCAGAGGCTATTGAAGCATGGGCCTTGGAGTTAAAAGCTGAAATCTCTTCTGACCATGCTAGACAATGTTTATCATATATTGTCACAGCTTCTCGCTATATTAAAGAGGCGGCTTCTGATGCCGGTATCCTAGCAGCCAAGGCCTCTACTACGTCAGTCCTGGCTCGCTGGATATTGTGGCTGAGATCCTGGTCTGTGGATCTGGACTCTAGAAAAACCCTGGAGGTACTCCCTTTCAAGGGAGATATTCTGTTTGGGGAGGACTTAAATAAGATAGTGGCTGACTTGGCTACTGCCAAGACTACCTGTTTGCCAAGTACCGCTCCTTCTGTGTCGAAGGCTAAAGGTACTTCCTTTCGCCCCTTTCGTCCTTCAGGTAAAGCAAAAGGTCGGGTGTACATTGTACAACAAGCAGGCCCGCACTTCCAAACCTGGTAAGCCAAAGCCAAAAAGAGCCTGGGCGGCCCGTCAGCCAGCTTCCAAGGCCGATAAGACTGCCACATGACGGGGCGGGCCTCCCCCTGGGGGATCCCTGGGTGGGGGGCCGGCTTCTAGGGTATACCCAGGAATGGTTGAAGACCACTTCAGATGCCTGGGTACGGGAAGTAGTCACTCGAGGTCACGCCATAGCCTTCAAAAACCGACACCCTCATCGATTTTGCCAGACAGACAAAGGCAAACACTTTGCATTCGGTTGTACAGACCCTCCTGGATACAGGAGTCGTAGTACAGGTGCCTCTTGCGCAGAGGTGCCGGGGGTACTATTCTCCGCTGTTTCTAGTCCCGAAACCGAATGGGTCCTCCCGGCCCATTCTCAACCTCAAGGCATTGAACAGGTTTGTGAAGGTTTCCAAGTTCCGTATGGAAACCCTTCGCTCTATAGTTCTGGCCTTGGAACCTGGGGACTACATGGTCTCCCTGGACATACAGGATGCTTACCTGCATATTCCTATAGCAGCGTCACATCAGCAGTACCTGAGGTTTGCTATTGGCAACCTCCATTACCAGTTTCGTGCGTTACCTTTTGGTTTAACAACGGCTCCGCGAGTCTTCACAAAAGTTATGGCGGTGATGACGGTGGTACTCCGCCGTCAAGGGGTCAGGATACTGCCGTAGCTGGACGACTTGTTAATCCTGGCAAATTCCCCAGAACTTCTCCTACGTCATCTGAATATGACGGTCCGGTTTCTACAAGCCCACGGGTGGCTCATCAACTGGAAGAAATCCTCCCTGATCCCTGCTCAGAGCATGGTGCATCTGGGAGCGCTATTGGACACTCACAACCAGAGGTTGTTCTTGTGTCAGGAGAAAGTCCTGAAGCTTCAGGACAGGATTCGTTGCTTCCTTCCTCGTCCGCAAGTGTCGGTACATTTGGCGATGCAGGTGCTGGGCCTCATGGTATCAGCATTCGACATGGTGGAGTATGCTCAATTCCATTCTCGCCCCCCCCAGAGGCTGATTCTAGCCAAGTGGGACGGCCTGCCTCACCGGATCAGGTCTCAAATTATCTCATTGACTCCGGAGGTCCGTCTGTCGCTGCTCTGGTGGCTCCGGGACCAACAATTGTGCAGGGGCCGTCCTTTCTGGATATCCAACTGGGTCCTGTTGACGACAGATGCCAGTCTAAGAGGTTGAGGCGCGGTGCTGGAGCAACACTCCCTTCAGGGTCGGTGGACCAAGGAGGAGTCCCTCCTCTCAATCAACATTCTGGAATTGCGGGCGGTCTTCAATGCATTGAACCTAGCCCAGCATTTAATTCAGAATCGTCCTGTTCAAGTGCAGTCTGACAACGCCACCACAGTGGCTTACATAAATCATCAAGGCAGCACTCGAAGCCGTCTGGCAATGAAGGAAGTCTCACGGATTCTACATTGGGCGGAACGACATCTACCGGCCATATCAGCAATCTTCATTCCGGGAGTCCTGAATTGGGAAGCGGACTTTCTCAGTCGTCAGGACGTACATGCTGGCGAGTGGGGCCTCCATCCAGAAGTGTTTCAACTCCTAGTGGAAAAGTGTGGTCTTCCAGACGTAGATCTGATGGCGTCTCGACACAATCACAAGGTTCCGGTCTTCGGAGCAAGGACAAGGGATCCTCAAGCAGCATTCGTGCATGCGCTGGCGGTGCCGTGGAGGTTTCGGCTGCCGTACTTGTTTCCTCCGGTGTCACTCCTGCCCAGGGTAATTCGGAAGTTCATGCAAGAAAAAGGAATTCTGCTTCTCATTACTCCAGCGTGGCCCAGACGGCACTGGTTCTCAGACCTGCAAGGCCTATCGTCAGAGCGTCCAATTCTACTTCCACAATGCCCAGACCTCCTCGTTCAGGGCCCCTGTGTCTACCAGGACCTAGCCCGGCTGTCTTTGACGACGTGGCTCTTGAAGCTTCCGCCTTAAGGGCTAAAGGGATTTCTGAGGCGGTCATTCAAACTATGTTGCGGGCCCGGAAACCGACTTCGGCTCGGATTTACTATAGGGTCTGGCATTCTTTGTTTGGTGCGCATCTAACGATTATGACGCTTCCAAGTTTAGTATAGCCAAGTTGTTGACTTTTCTTCAGCAGGGCCTGGACTTAGGCCTGCGTCTGGCCTCCCTCAAGGTTCAAATATCTGCCTTGTCGGTGTGGTTTCAGAGAAAAATTGCGACCTTACCTGATGTGCATACCTTTTGCGTATCCAACCTCCCTATGTCCCGCCTGTTGCTCCTTGGGACTTGTCGGTGGTTTTGGAGGCGTTACAAGAGTCTCCGTTTGAACCTCTTGGTTCATCTGACCTTAAGTGGCTTTCCCTTAAGGTGGTGTTTCTGCTGGCTATTGCTTCAGCTAGAAGAGTGTCGGATTTGGGTGCCTTGTCCTGTAGTTCCCCATATCTGATATTTCACAGTGACCGGGCGGTTCTTAGGACTCGTCCCGGTTATTTACCTAAGGTGGTTTCCTCGTTCCACCTTAACTAGGAGATTATGGTTCCGGCACTTGTTTCTCCTGATCTGTCTCCCAAAGAGAAGTCTTTGGATGTGGTACGGGCTCTCCGTATCTATGTGAGGAGAACTGCTTCCATTAGGAAACGGATTCTCTCTTTGTACTGTTTGGATTTCACAAACGGGGCTGGCCTGCTCACAAGCAGACCCTGGGCAGGTGGATTAGAATGGTGATTGCACATGCTTATGTGAAGGCTGGTCTGTCAGCCCCTGCTCACATTACGGCCCATTCTACTCGGTCTGTTGGACCTTCTTGGGCGGCCCGCCGTGGTGCGACCCTTGAACAATTGTGCAAGGCGGCTACGTGGTCCTCAGTGAACACGTTCATTAGGTTCTATGCCTTCGATACTGCCGCTTCCCAGGATGCTTCCTTTGGACGCCGGGTTCTTGTGCCCGCTACAGTGCGTCCCCTCCCGTAAGGAACTGCTTTAGGACATCCCCAATGTCTATCCTTGTGGAGCCCAGTGTACCCCGCAGCAGAAAACGAGATTTATGGTAAGAACTTACCTTTTGTTAAATCTCTTTCTGCGAGGTACACTGGGCTCCACAAGGCGCCCACCCTGACGCACTTAGCTTTTTTGGGTTGGTATGGTATTAGCCGCTGACACTTCTCCTGTCGTGAGAGTGTGGTGTATGTGGCTACTAACCGTTGTCTCTTTTCCTGCTACTGCATTGGGCTGGTTAACTAAAAACTGAGCTCCTGTGTAGGGAGGCGGGGTTATAGAGGAGGCGGAGCTGTGCATTCTGGGAACAGTTAAGGCTTTGAGCCTGTTGGTGCCTCGGATCAAGATCCTACTCTACACCCCAATGTCTATCCTTGTGGAGCCCAGTGTACCTCGCAGAAAGAGATTTAACAAAGGTAAGTTCTTACCATAAATTTCGTTTTTACCTGCACACATGCGGAAATTCTGTCTAAGATGTATATTGGCAATTACTAAAGCTGGTATAAGTAGCACAGCAAATAGGGATCATTCGGCAAGATAAAACTTTTTGCAGCGTCAGCAGGCAGTAGATGATGCCCAATGGAGCTGTTCAATTGTTGTACCACTTGGGCGCAAACAGCTGCTGGCGTCTGCATTTCAGCTCACACCCCCTGGGGTTAATGAGCTGGAATGTGTGAAGTGACCCTTTTGTGCACACAAAAAGGACTTTTTCACGTCTTCCTCATGGGTTTAGCTGCTGTACACGGCTACACCTGACCTCTTTGGGCATGATAAGCACAAAAAACAAAAACAAAAAACAATTCAGTATCGCCCCCTCCCCTCCTCTTCCCTAGATCTCCACAACGGGAGATCGGGAGTGGTAAACAATTGAATCTCTCCCATTGTATCTTGTGAGGAACACAGAGGCAGATGTATTAAGCCTGGAGAAGTGATAAAGCAGTGATAAGTGCAAGATGGTAACGCACCAGCCAAACAGCCCCAATATGTAAATTGACAGTTAGGAGCTGACTGGCTGGTGCGTTATCAAGTTGCACTTATCACTGCTTTATCACTTCTCCAGGCTTAATACATCTGCCCCACAGTGATCATATAGGAGTGTTTAGTGAATGCTGAATGGATCATGAGCTGAAGATTATACTGCATTCACTCTGAATTCATTTGTGTGTGCTTTTGGCTCGTTCCTAATGGGTTTCAATAATTACAGATGTTTCAGCTATGCGGTACTGATGAAGAATACCAGGGAAAAAGAACTAGCAGTATATACATGGCTTTACATTCCATGTACTCGTGCATTAGTACAGTCTAAACAGCCTTCATTAGATGCTATCATAGATTTCATCATAAAAACATCAACTATTTTAGGAGTGATCACTAATTGTAAGCACATTACTTGTACTGTGCAATAGTGAAATTTTACATGTTAATTTTATTTAAAAAAAAACTATCTTGGACCTAGTTGATGCATAACCATCTATGTGTGGAGAACTGTCATATGCAGATTAAATATTGCTAAACTGAGGCTTTCCATTTACTGTTCCAACTACAGCCATCTTGGTACAGCTGCCAAGTGAGATACCCATGGTCTAGTATCATTTGTATTTACCGTGTAGATGTGTGCATTGAGCCTGCACTGCAGAGTTCCGTGACATGTTCTTTTCAGTAAATCATATGTTCTGTATTGGCCATATTCAGAATTTAGGGGGCTATTTACTAAGCCTTGGATGGAGATAAAGTAGCTGGAGATAAAGTATCAGTCAATCGGCTCCTAACTGTCATTTTACAAACGCAGCCTGTGGCATGTCAGTTAGGAGCTGATTGGCTGGTGATGTATCTCCAGCGATTTTATCTCCTTCCAAGGTAAATGTCCCCCTTAAGCCCAGTACTCACGGGCCGATCAAGGAGAGATGCGTGCTGAGCGAACCGCTCAGCACACATCTCTCCTGCCGCTCAGCACAGCGCGATCTGTGCTGAGCGTGCGGGGGGAGACGGGGGGCCGCTCACTTCACCCAGCGGGTGAAGTGAGCGACCCGCTAGATTGGCCTGCATGCAGGCCAATCTAGCAGCGGCGATAGCGATGTGCGGGGCCGCGCATCGCTATCGCCGAGGGGGCTACACACGGAGCGATCCTGCCGATATTCTAAGCAATCTAGTCAGATTGCTTAGAATATCGCTCCGTGAGTACCCCCCTTTAGTGCAGTATTAAGTAAAGGTGCATACATACGGTGAGATTCGGGCTATCCCCGATTCTCACTGTGCGACAGGGGCTAGGTCGGCATCGCAAGCACATAATGACTGTGCTTGCAATACTGACTATGTGCGATTTTGGCTAAGTGTCAATTTTGACTATCTTTTCTACGAGATAGACTGTGCAGGCAAGTCAATTTTGACTATCTAGGCTTGCGATGCCGACCGCGCATCGGGATCGCAAGGCGTCTTTCACATTGCGACCTGCACTAACTTCTCTTACGATTCTGACTATATAGTCAAAATCGTAAGAAAATATCTCACCGTGTGTACACACCATTAGTGTACAAAACAAACCATGTCATATGAATAGTGTATTTTTGTGTTTGGTTCAGAAAATACGCCCCCGATCGGAGCAGAGAGAGAACGAGCTGATCATCTCCCGCCTGAGGTGTCTGTATGAGGAAAAGCAGCGGGACCACGTCCACAGTGCCGAACCAAAGCAGGTAAGGTGTTTGCACTGGGATCTGCGGCCATGTTTGCTCACTCAGGTCAGGGATAGGTAATGTTTGCTTCTTAAAAAGTCCAATGAATAAAAACACCCTTTTCCTTATGCTTACAGACCAATGTTTTCTGAAGCACTAATCTGACTCCCTAGTGAAGGTTTTGTTAGCCCAAAAATGTCTCCCCTTTATCATTTTGAGGTCTCCATTTTGAGACCAGCTATAGTAGTATGATTATATCAGTTGTCCTTCTTGTTTTGTGCTGACGGCATCCGCTCAACAGACTGGAATTCGGGATGCCCGTCAGTCGGGATACTGACTACAGAGTCCCGACACTGGTCAGAAGACCGACGCAGGGATCCGGACATGGATGACACTGCAGATGGTGGCATCCCAATCATAAGTATGCCAGGGAGTGTTAAAGTTAGGCTGCGGGAAGGGGGGGTGTTCAACGGTTAGGTTTAAGCTACTGAGAGGGAGGGTTAGGCACTAAGCGGGGAAGATTTGGCTGCTGGGGAGAGGGATGGAGGTTAGGGCTAGATTATTGGGATGGAGGGTAAGGGGTAGGCTGGTTGAGGTTAGGGTTAGAATACAGGGAGGGTTAGAGGGATAGGCTTGGAATACTTACCTACTAGGTGTCGGGATTCTGTGCGTTGGGATGCCGCTGTCTGTATTCTGACCGCTGGTATCCTGATACCATCCTGTGCTGCCTATGCAGAAGAAATAGGGAGAGGTAGTGCACTAGTTAGTGATAAGTGTGATAAGAGAAATAATATATTTTCTTCTCTTCTTAAACTGGTTGTGCTGTATTTTTGTAAATTGATTTTCAACCTACTCTGCTTGGCTTATTTTTGAAAGTGTGCACATTAGTTAGGCTGCCTAGGGGTCAATACAATTAAATGCAAAGAATGTGCGTTGCCATGGCAATTCAATGCTTGCAATGGCACCAGAACTCAAACCCCTCCTGGCCCGAATTTGCTCAGGAATACCTTGCAGCCGTATGAGGCTTCTTTAAGGTGCGGCTGACTCGCGGTGCGGGGGCACTGAAATTTAATTTGATTGACCCCTTAAATTGGAACTATAGTGACAGGACATCTTGTCTCTTCTATTTAATGATCTGACTTTTGTGTCTGTCATCTCTGAATATTGTCACAGAATAGAAAGATACTCTTATCTTTGTGGGGTAATTCTTTTAGAAGAAAATTATAGAGCTTTTAATATTTAATGATTTCTAATGTCAAAAATAGGTAAAATAAAAGGAAAATAGGATTTTGATACCTACCGGTAAATCCTTTTCTCTTAGTCCGTAGAGGATGATGGGGACACCATTACAACCATGGGGTATAGACGGGATCCGTAGGAGACAGGGGCACTTTAAGACTTTGAAAGGGTGTGAACTGGCTCCTCCCTCTATGCCCCTCCTCCAGACTCCAGTTATAGGAACTGTGCCCAGGGAGACAGACATTTCGAGGAAAGGATTTATTGTTAAACTAAGGTGAGATTCATACCAGCTCACACCTCAAGCATGCCGCACAACGTGGCATTCAACAGAACACAAGCAAACGGCATGAACATTAGCCTCAACATGCTGACAATAAACGTAACACAACAAGTGTGTAACCACAACTAACAACTGCAGATACAGTACGCACTGGGACGGGTGCCCAGCATCCTCTACGGACTAAGAGAAAAGGATTTACCGGTAGATATTAAAATCCTATTTTCTCATACGTCCTAGAGGATGCTGGGGACACCATTAGAACCATGGGGTTATACCAAAGCTCTAGAACGGGCAGTAGAGTGCGGATGACTCTGCAGCACCGATTGACCAAGCTTAAGGTCTTCATCGGCCAAGGTGTCAAACTTGTAGAACTTTGCAAATGTGTTTGACCCCTGACCAAGTAGCTGCTCGGCAAAGTTGCAATGCCGAGACCCCCCCGGGCAGCCACCCAGGACGAGAACACCTTTCTAGTAGAATGGGCTTTTACCGATTTCGGTAATGGCAATCCAGCTGTGGAATGAGCATGCTGAATCGTGTTACACAGATCCAGCGTGCAATGGTCTGCTTGGAAGCAGGACACCCAACCTGGGCCAGTATTTACTAAAAATCCGAGTTTGCCCAATTTGTGTTTTTTTTTCTAAGTCCCAATCCGGGAATTCACTAAGCACCAATCTCGGCAGTGTTTGGACTATTCGTAATGGTTTGAATGACAGCGTTCACAAATACGAATGAATAGACCATCGGTCAAACGCGGCTGTTATTTCATAGAATACGGGCATTCACTATTCATTCGTATTTGGGTGTTAGTTTCTGAGTGCTCAAGTGCGGGTCTGTTTTTTTACGATTCGTTTAAAAAAGCAGCAATAAAATAGACCTGCTTTTTCCAGTCGAGTTTGGATAACCATGCACGGATCAGTGAGATCTGTGCATGGTTATCTATGGGAAAGGGTCTGTTTAGTGTAAAAACAGGAAAAAAAATTGCGTGGGGTCCCCCCTCCTAAGCATAACCAGCCTCGGGCTCTTTGAGCCGGTCCTGGTTGAAAAAATATGGGGGGGAAAATGACAGGGATCCCCCCATATTTAATCAACCAGCACCGGGCTCTGCGCCTGGTCCTGGTTCCAAAAATACGGGGGACAAAAAGCGTAGGGGTCCCTCCTGATTGGCTGTGTGCTCCTGTAGTGTCTGTCAGGCAGCACACGGCAGTGATACAATGTAGCGCCTATGCGCTCCATTGTAGCCAATGGTGGGAACTTTGAGACGAGATGCCATCATGTCTATTTGAGGAACTCCCCAAAGACTTGTCACCTCTGCGAAGACTTCTTGGTGGAGGCCCCACTCTCCGTGTCTGCTGAGGAAGTCTGCTTCCCAGTTGTCCACTCCTGGAATGAATACCGCTGACAGAGCGGTTGTATTTTTTTCCGCCCAGCGGAAAATCCTTGTGGCATCTGCCATCGCCGCTCTGCTTTTCGTTCACCCTGACGGTTTATGTACGCTACTGCTGTTACATTGTCCGACTGGATCAGTACAGGCAGATCTCGAAGATGTTCCGCTTGCAGAAGGCCGTTGTAAATGGCCCTTAACTCCAGAACATTTATGTGGAGACAAGTTTCCTGACTTGACCATCTTCCTTGGAAGTTTTCTCCTCTTGTGACTGCCCCCCAGCCTCGGAGGCTTGCATCAGTGGTCACTAGGACCCAGTCCTGTATCCCAAACCTGCGCCCCTCTAGGAGGTGAGAGCTGTGCAGCCACCACAGAAGTGATACCCTGGTCTTGGAAGACAGGATTATCCTCTGGTGCATGTGTAGATGGGACCCGGACCACTTGTCTAACAGGTCCCACTGGAACATTCTGGCATGGAACCTGCCAAACTAAATGGCCTCGTAGGCTGCAACCATCTTCCCCAGCAACCGAATGCATTGATGGATTGACACTCTTGCTGGTTTCAGAATTTGTTTGACCAGACTCTGAAGTTCCAGAGCCTTTTCCACAGGAAGAAAGACTCTCTGTAGTTCTGTGTCCAATATCATTCCCAAAAACGACAACCACGTCGTCGGAATCAACTGTGATTTTTGCAAGTTTAGGAGCCAACCATGTTGTTGAAGAACTGTCATTGAGAGTGCAACGTTTGGACCAACTGGTCCCTGGACCTCGCCTTTATTAGGAGGTCGTCCAAGTATGGGATAATTGTGACTCCTTGCTTGCGAAGAAGGACCATCATCTCCGCCATCACTTTGGTGAAAATCCTCGGAGCCGTGGATAGACCAAACAGCAACGTTTAAAATTGATAATGACAATTCTGAATTGCAAATCTCAGGTAAGCCTGATGCGGAGGATAAATGGGAACATGTAAGTAGGCATCTTTTAGGTCCACCGACACCATAAAATCCCCTTCCTCCAGACTGGAGATCACCTCTCGGAGAGACTCCATCTTGAATTTGAATCTCCTTAGGTAGAAATTCAGGGATTTCAGGTTTAGGATTGGTCTGACCGAGCCGTCCGGCTTCGGGACCACAAACAGGCTTGAATAAAAACCTTCTCCCTGTTGTGACTGGGGAACCTTGACTATAACTTGATTTTGACACAATTTTCGTATTGCGTCGCAAACTACCTCCCTTTCGGGAAGAGAAGCTGGTAAGGCCGATTTGAAAAAACGGCGAGGGGGGTCGTCTTGAAACTCCAGCTTGTACCCTTAGGATACTATTTGTAAAATCCAAGGGTCTAGGTTCGAACGAACTCAAAACTGACTGAAGAGTTTGAGACGGGCACCCACCAGTGCAGACTCCCGCATAGGAGCCCCAACGCCATGCGGTGGAATTGGCAGAAGCCTGGGAGGACTTCTGCTCCTGGGGGTCTGACAAGACTGGAGATCGTTTTCCTCTTCCCCTTCCTCTAGTAGCAAGGAAGGAAGAACCTCGGCCCTTTCTAAATTTATTGGGTCAAAAGGACTGCATCTGATAATGGTGCGTTTTCTTTTGTTGTGGAGGAACATAAGGTAAAAAGGATGACTTACCCGCGGTAGCCGTAGACACCAAATCATCAAGGCCGTCTCCAAATAAGGCCTTACCTTTATATGGTAGAGATTCCATACTTTTCTAGGAGTTGGCATCAGCATTCCATTGGTGAATCCACAACGCACGGCTAGCTGAGACAGCCATGGCATTGGCCTTTGATCCCAAAAGACCAATATCTCTCACAGCTTCCTTGAGGTATGCTGCAGCGTCCTTGATATAACCAAGCGTCAAGAGGATGTTATCCCTGTCTAGGGTATCTATATCAGATGACAAGTTATCTGCCCACTTTTCGATAGCACTACTTACCCACGCAGACGCAATGACAGGTCGGAGTAGTGTACCCGTGGTCACATAAATGGACTTCAACGTAGTTTCTTGTTTACGATCCGCAGGATCCTTAAGGGACGCCGTGTCAGGTGACTGGAGAGCCACCTTTTTAGACAAACAAGACAAGGCCTTGTCCACAGTGGGGGGTGACTCCCACTTTTCCCTATCCGTCGAGGGAAACGGATAAGCTGCCATAATTCTTTTGGGAATCTGAAACTTTCTGTCAGGACCTTCCCAAACTTTTTCAAATAGCGTGTTCAGTTCATGAGAGGTAGGAAACGTTATCTCAGGTTTCCTTTCTTTATACATACAGACCCTTTTATCATGGATAGCTGGGTCCTCAGTGATATGTAACAAATCTTTAACCGCCACAATCATGTACTGAATGCTTTTTGCCAATTTTGGGTCTAACCTGGAATCGCTATAGTCGACACTGGAATCAGTGTCCGTGTCGGTATCAGTGTCAGCCAACTGGGCCAACGTACGTTTTTGTGACCCTGAGGGGACCTGACTTTGGAATAACCTTTCTTCCACAGATTTCTTCCATGCCTGTGTTTGCGATTCAGACTTATCTAGCCTCTTACTAATAAGAGCCACATTAGCATTCAAGACGTTCAACACATTTACCCACTCAGGTGTCGACGGTGCCGACAGGGTCAACCCCGCAGCTGTCTGTGTCCCTAATACAGCCTCCTCCTGGGAAGAGCCTTCTGCCTCAGACATGTCAACACTCGTGCACCAAACACCCACAGACACACCGGGCATATAGGGGACAGACCCACAGTAAAGTCTGTCAGAGAGACACAAAGAGAGATTGCCAGCTCACAACCCAGCGCCCAATCACCGGTTCTGAAACACTAAAGAATGCCCAAGACCTGCAGTGCTTTATATTAAATATATATATTGGACCAATATTTCTGTGCCCCCCCCCTCCGTTTTGCACCCTGATACTTATTCAGAAGTGTGAGGAAGGACCAGCGTCTCTGCAGCCTGTGTAGAGGAAAATGGCGCTGAGCTGTGAGGAATGAAGCCCCGCCCCCTTAATGGCACGCTTCAGTCCCGCTTTTTTTTTAACTATATATTTATACTGGCGGGGGTTAGGACAGTGCCTAGGCACTTATGTCCCCTCTTGCCAGTTTATTTTGTGGCTTTCTTTTCTGCTGCCCAACCCCCCCCCCCCCCCCTGCGCTGTAGTGCTGCTGTGTGTGGGAGCACGGCGCGTTACCTCAGAAATGCCGTCACTGAAGTCTTCTTGATCTTCTTCTACTCACCTGACTTCTGGCTCCGTAAGGGGGGTGATGGCCGGCTCTGGGAGCGAGCATCAAGGCGTACCTAGCAATCAAACCCTCAGGAGCTAATGGTGTCCTGTAGCCAGAAGCAGAGCCTTTGAACTCACTGGAAGTAGGTCATACTTCTCTCCCCTTAGTCCCACGAAGCAGGGAGTCTGTTGCCAGCAGTTGTCCCTGAAAATAAAAAAACTTAACATAAGTCTTTTTCAGAGAAACTCAGTAGAGCTCCTCAGAGTGCATCCAGTCTGCCTGGACACAATTCTAAAACTGGAGTCTGGAGGAGGGGCATAGAGGGAGGAGCCAGATCACACCCTCTCAGAGTCTTAAAGTGCCCATGTCTCCTGCGGATCCCGACTATACCCCATGGTTCTAATGGTGTCCCCAGCATCCTCTAGGACTATGAGAAATACATTTTAGACCAACATAGAAAAATGAGCTCTATAAAACTATTCCAGATTGGTGATGTCACCTTTAACCCTTTGCAGCAAAGTTAGTAATAACTTTGGACAGAAGTCAGTCTGTTTAGTGTTAGATCACTTAGGGACTAGGACAGAGTGTATGCAGTGTGTGTCCATTACACAATGTGATCCTGACGTATTCTAGTTTCAGTGCAGGTAATGCATATGGTGCAAGACCTATGGGGAGATGTACTAAGCAGTGAAAACAGTGGAGAAGTGAGCCAGTAGAGAAGTTGCCCATGGCAACCAATCCGCATTGAAGTAACATTTAGAATTTGCATACTATAAAATTTATACAGAGCAGCTGATTGGTTGCCATGGACAACTTAACCGCTGGCTCACTTCTCCAGTCTTTGTACTGCTTAGTGCATCTCCCCAATAGGGCCTTATTCAGTATAGGGTACTGAACTATTAATGCCCAGTGTGCACGCGCAGTCAGATTGACAGGCAGGGGCATACGCAGGGCGGAATGGGGAGGCGACGAGGCATTGTGGGGGGTGTCGACTAGGGTTAGGGGCGCTGTGACACAAAAAATGACTGCCCATGCTTGCTTTTGCAGCCTGGCTGGGGGCTTCCACAAATCAGTGGTGCGATCTCAATTGCATTGCATGATGGGTATTTGCATGCTGGGCGGCCCCCAGCATGCGCTCGCAGCCAGTTGCAGTTTTGCTAAGACAACAAAACTGCAACTGAAGCTGAATAAAATCCATAGTCATGCCAAAAATGCAGATATATATATGTGTGTGTGTGTGTGTGTATACATACGTATGTGTGTGTGTGTGTGTGTGTGTGTATATATATATATATATATATATATATATATATATTACATACATACATTGCCTTACAGACATGTAATGACATTAAATTGCCTGCAATTTCAAAATAGATCATTCTTATAAGTTATAAAGTTATAAAGGACTATGGGGGACATTTACTAAGCAGTGATAAGAGCGAAGGAGTGGCCCCATCAACCAATCGGCAGCTCTGTATCATTTTATAGTATGCAAATTACAGATGTTACTTCAGTGCTGATTGGTTGCCATGGGCAACTCCTCCACTGACTCACTTCTCCGCTCTTATCACTGCTTAGTAAATGTCCCCCTATATATAATATAATTATTAAACATCGCATTACAACTACTGTAACACATGTAACACAAATGGCACAAGCCATTAATGTATGGTGATTGCACCATTGGTTTTCTGGTAACCTGAAGGATAATATCACACAAATTATCACAAATTATCCAGACAAATTGTCACACAAAGGTCAATGATCAACGAGATGTGTAATCCCAGGATCAATCAACCATATGCAGCAATCCTTAACGTAAATCCTTTAGATATCACAGTCAAACAGCAAAAGTATGTGGATATAGGTATTGCCTGGATACACCATGCATACAGTATGTACTTTAAGTGGTAGCTCTCTTAATATTCCACATAGAGTTGTTTAGCATATATGGGACTGGTGTTCATATATAACATACATGCAAAGTGTGCTCCTCTCAATGAGAGAGCGCCAATCTTTATAAGGCAGTTTCAAATGTTATGATAAATCAGCAGGTAACACGGTAAAGGTAGAAAACCGCTACTTCCATCCAGTTGTGTGTCCAGTATTATACAACATGTGAGCGTGCCTGCCATTCACGGTGGAGTATGAATAAGTGTAGTGGGCATCTGCTGTTGCAGCCTGACCCAGGGACAACCAGGACCAACCCTGCAATGAGCGTACCTTGAATCATGGATAATAGGTGGTATATGCTGCTGCTTGCCAAATGCACAAGGTATTGATGGCAAGTGAGCGATATCACACTGTTGGCAGTAGTAGAAGGAAGAGAATTCTGTGTAGTTGACTAGCAAAAAGTTGCAGCTGTGGGTTTCACCTACATTGAAAATTCTTGTGACCTATTACACTGAATCTGCCCCTCAGCATAACCATACAAAAATATTGGGCTACAGGTACAATATTCTGAGGACCTTTTACACTTCTAATTGCCAATAAGGGTTATGTTCTTTATATTGTACAGGAAATTTTTAGCCGCAATGCATGTTTTTGGTCTGCAGGTTTCTCAGGTTTCCGACTACTCCCTGAACGCGCTGCAGAGCGGTGCGCCCCGCTTCAGGCTGGAACTACTGAAGAGCAAAGCAAAGAGATCAATAACCGAGTCTCTGGAGAGTATTTTGCTGAGGGTAATTATTTCTACTTCTGTTCTCTGATTTTATATTCCCGGGAACCTCCTGTTGTACACGAATGAAATGTTCTGAGCATAAACGTTCTGCAGGGATTAAGCGCAGATGGCGTCCAGAGTCACCCAACACCCAGAAATAGTCCAGGCACTTGTGAGGTTCTTCATGAGCTGTGCACATGATTACTGCTTTCATTTGTGTTTCTGGTACATATCTGAAGTCTGCCGTATACGGTACAGTGATAGATGTGTCTGCTCCCACAGCATTCGCCTAGTCTTTTAACAGCTAAGAATGTGACCTAAATGCAGGGAGGAGGAGAGCATAAGAGGAGTCAGAATTTCAATTTAAGGAGCTGGCAATGATACGGATAATAACACGAAACTGCTGATGGTGAGCTTAAACCTATTCACAGCTCATGCCGCAGAGATTGTGGTGATAGCTTCCTTTCCCACATGGCATTCTCAGTCAGTGGCAGGAGTAAGCATGGCACTGTGCCGCAGAGGTCATGGGTGGGATGGAGTGGGTGACCATTTATATCCGGGGGCAGCAGAAATCCAGGAGGTTTGTCTGTATGGTTTCTGTACTTGAATAGGGCTGCACTTCTTAAGATGCAGATCACACTTCTAACCGAGATTAATTACAAAGCAATAGTACTGTATCTCCAGTGTTCCACAAGTGACAAGAATTTAACCTCACCTAAAACCTATATAATATCAATATAATACATCAAGCAAACCGAATACTGACAAGTGGGTAGAATTTTTCTGTTTTATCTCCTATATAATAGCCCAGATTTGTCACTCTGTGACTGTGTGGCTAATGCTGGGAGTGGCTAGGAGCTCTCATTGGGTTAGCAGCAGGTCTATCACACCGAGTCCACAGCTGATTGGGTCAGAAACGCCCTCCCACACAGGTTACATCCTATGGGAGGCTCTGCCTTTTGGCTGCTGTATGTTCCCAGAGCAGGATTAACAATGGGGCTGACTGAGCTGCAGCTCCAGGTCCACCACCCAAAATAGGCCCACTGCATCTGCAGCAACATACCCTCCAACAATTTACACATAAAAATCGATTCAAATTCGAAAAGGGGGCGTGACCACGGGTAAAGTGTGACCACGCCCCTTTTCCCTATACTTTCAATGGAAGTTTGGAGAGCCAAAAATCGGTACAGGCCATAAAAATAAAAGGTCCTGTACCTGCCAAAAAGGTACAGTTGGAGGGTATGCCACTGCATCTGCAGCAAGTCTCTGCGCTGTAGATAGGGGGGGGGGGAAATCCTTTTACTGCAGCGTCCTATGTCCTGCTGCCAGTCCGCTTGCCCCCTCTGGCATCAACAATCCCCACTCCCAAGCCGCAGCGCAGATGGAACAAAAGCTGCTGTGGCCAACGGCATAGATGTGTATGAAAGCGGCGCAGCGGAAGGCTTTCATAGCCCTCCCTGTGCCGAGTACTCTCTGAGCCCCGGAGCCGCCTCTGCGTGTGATGTCACAGAAGTGCCTCCCCGCCACAGCCGCGCCCAGATTCCCAGAGGCACTGACTCCACAACACAGCACCTGGGCTGCCGGCCTGGAAGCCCCGAGATGGCTAATGTAACGGATAGAGTGGGTGATATCACCAGGGGCGGATTGGGATGGAAAACCAGCCCGGGAAATTTCTGGAAGCAGCCCTAATGGAGGCGGGGTCTGTTGAAGGGGTGGGGTATGTTGAGAGGGTGGGATACTCTTCATAGAGCCTGACACAGCCGTCCTTGCATCTTTTGCTGCAGTTGGGCCTCTGACATTTATGCTAATTCTACTACATAACCCTTCCATGGTGGCATTTGTCTATTCTCACTATATACAGTACTTTACTGTCCTAATCAGTGGTCATTGCTTAGTCTGGCTCAAGTTCAGAACATGGGAACCCTGGTCTATTAGTTTCACTATTCACGTGGACATCTAATGGGAACAGTAACCTGTGGCAAGCAAAGTGGAGCGAGCCGCCCCGCCCGAAGTATGGCAAGCGACGCAAGCCCACGATGGTACATTTATTGTTTTGACCAGTGTAGTTATACTAATTCAAGGGATCCCATATTCTGAACTTGAATCCTCAGTTCTGCTAGATTCCTTATGCTCCTACACTATATTTTTGTTACATTCTGTGGTATGCGGTTAACTCGTCGAGATCCCGACTGTCACAATACCGATGCCGGGATCCCGACGGCGGGGGGCACCATACTGCTGCCGATATACCAATGAAGTAGATCATTCCCCTTCTATGGGTGTCCACAACACCCATAGAGGGAGAATAGAACCTGAGGTGATTGAAGCTTGCCACCGACCCTGCAAGGGGCTTCGTTTTGCTCGACCCCCTGCCGGCATTCTACCGCTCAGGATGCCGATGTCGGGATACAGATGGTAAATCATACCGAACCGCACTGTCTCATCTGTACCTTTTATCCTCTTTCTTCTTTGTACATTCTGTCATGCCCTACACTTTACTCTTGTTCCACTTCACTTATTATATAGTCTCTCCTTTATTTTATCATAGTAATATTATTCTCATTATCTTTACTCTTCGTCCTTTACTTTCTCCAAATTTCTCTTTTTAGTTTCCTTAATTTTTTATCTGTCCACGCTCTCATACTACATACTCATACTATATTATACCGCACACAGATCCCTTTCCCTCTATATTACAAAACACGCAAGTACCTGTCCCTCTATACTACAACACACACAAGACCCTGTCCCTCTGTGTTAGAAAACACACAAATCCTTATCCCTTTATATTACCAAACCCAAGTACATGTCCCTATATATTACAACACACGCAAGTACCTGTCCCTCTATAGTACAACAGTCCATGTCCCTCTACATTACAACTCACGCAAGTCCCTGTCCCGCTATATTACAACACACAAGTCCCTGTCCCGCTATATTACAACACGCAAGTCCCTGTCCCTCTGTATTACAGCACACACAAGTACTTGTCCCGCTATATTAAAACACGCAAGTCCCTGTCCTTCTATATTACAACACCCGCAAGTCCCTGTCCTGCTATATTAGAACACACAAGTCCCTGTCCCTCTATATTACAACATACACATGTCCCTATCCCTCTATATTACAACTCACAAGTGCCTGTCTCTCTATATTACAACATGCAAGTCCCTGTCCCTTTATATTACAACACGCAAGTCCCTGTCACTCTGTATTACAACACACACAAGTACTTGTCCCTCTATATTACAACACGCAAGTCCCTGTCCCTCTATATTACAACACGCAAGTGCCTGTCTCTCTATATTACAACATGCAAATACTTGTCCCTCTATATTACAACACACAAGTCCCTGTCACTTTATATTACAACCGCAAGTAAGTCCCTGTCCCTCTATATTACAACACGCAAGTACCTGTTCCCTTTTCTTGACTCTTTACACTCTTTGAAGCCTCTTTAGTCTTTATACTTTAGTCTCATTTATTTTGTCTTCCTTTTTCTCCATAATAGCTTACTGACATATTTTCCTTCCTAATCCCTGACATAGAGCCTCTTACTTGCCTTATTCTCTCTCTCTCTCTCTCTATCATATACTTTTCTTTGCCACCTCAATTTATTTTCTTTCACTCCACTTTTATTTTCATTAGTAATCCATATACCTCTCTGTCCTCTCCCTCATCCCTTCTTCTACTACATCTTACTGTACTTTACCGTGCACTGAGCTACTGAACCTCTTTCTGCCCCTGTAGTCGGTTCAGTCACTTCTCTGCAGCAGAGCAGTGCCGAGTGCTAGCCACGCCCCCTACATGACGTCCTGCCTAGTCCGGAGCTTGCTGTATGAGGAAGTGCTGCACGGACTGCAGCATCACTGGCAGTTGCTGTGCACTGTGTGCAGGGGCCGTTTCCATGCTCTGCCTGATCGGAGCCGAGCTCCGATCGCGGCCGGAGGCCAGGTGGAGGGGTGAGTCAGCCTGCTAAGGGGACAATGGGACCGGCCAACCAGGAACTGGCCCGGTGTCCCGGCGTCCCAATCCGCCCCTGGATATCACGGAGGGTAATGTCTGGACGCTGAATCAATGTAAAAGGTGACCGTGCAGTGCAGTGGGTGTGCAGTGTCACTGACACTGCACAGCACTCTCACCTTTTACATTGATTTAGCCAGTCAGTTCTGCCAGCCAGTCACTATTGTTAGTACCGGTGTCCCAACGTGCTGCATTACAGGGAAGTAGACGCACTAAATAAACTACAGCTCCCAGCAGCCCTTAGCGCCGAAGCATTCTGGCTCTAAGGGCTTCTGGGAGCTGTAGTTTATAGAGTGCATCTTCTTCCCTGTAATGCAGTGCGTTGGGACACCGGTGCTAACAATAGTAACTGGCTGCTGTGCGAGTCTTTGGGAGAGCCACTGCCAATGGAGGACAGCAGCTTAGCTGTTTCCAGGAGGAGAAGCAGGAGAAGCATTACCTGCCCCTCCCCTACTTGCAGTACTTCCACACCCACCACCACCTGCGGTGGCTCCGGACCCCCACCCGCAGCACCCCTGCACCCGCCCCTCCCGCACCTGCGGCATCCCCCACACCCACCCCTCCTCCACCCATAGCACCCTCTCCCCTGCTCCTCCCCCACCCGCGTCACCACCGCACCAGCCCCTCCCCAACCTGCGGCACCCCTGCAACCGCCCCTCCCCCACCCGCGGCACCCCCGGACCTACTCCCCCATCTGCGTCTCCCCCACACCCACCACTCCCCCAACCACAGCACCTACTAGGTGATTCATCAGGCCCTGCGTGCGCTGTTCACACCGTTGCAAAGGGGCTACAACCCCTTAACCATCGCACGCCCATTGTTCATGCAATATTTAACCACTCACACAATTATGACTGGAGGTAATACTCCATATAATACAAATATTGCACGCCAAAAAGGCGTGCAAGGGTTAAGGGGGCGTAGCCCTTTACGACGATGTGAAGAGCGCCCGTAGGGCGTGATGAATCACCTAGTAGTTATATAAATGCATTAATGGTTCCTTTCTGTAACCTCAGAGCATATGGGGATTACATGCTGCAAAAACCATATTGGTCTCTGAGCAGCCGCAGAATGTAAAATGAAGTTCTCCAGTGTGAAATATTTATGATTAAATGCAAAGAGATGTAAAAAGCAATGATCTGTGACCGACTGATACGAGACACGTGCTGGACAAGCAGCTCAGCCTCCCGGTTCTTTGCTTATCTGCCCGGCTCATGGAGATGGGTTGGCCAAGCAGCTCCGTATCCTGGCACTCTGCTCAGCATACAGAGCAATAGGGGGGTGCCGCAAGGCCAGGCCCCCTTTACTCATGACACGCCCTCTTGAGCAGTGGCCATGCCCTCGTGTCGAGTTCTGAGTAATATGCCATGGCTGTTTTAGAGCCCCGGTCAGTCCCTATTTGCTGGTAAGTATTTCCAGGAGAAAGCTCCATTGTGCATGTGCATGTGTGTGTGTGTTCCAGCATCCTGCACCGCTAACCGGTAACTATGTACACTCACCGACTGGTGAGCTGTATGACTCCCCTGCTGCACTCATGCTCTGCTCTGTCTACCAGTGTGTATAACAGAGAGTACGGATGTTCCTGATTCATCTTCAATAAAACCACTCCACTGGTTAAGTAACTGGGTTATTCATAAGGCATCCGCTGGTGTGTTCAGAAAATTTGCTACTTGAGTCAAGCCTGTACACACATTTCCAACAGGCTCACCTAATGCCGGGGGTGCAGCCTGATAGTGAGGGAGCAGGTAATGATTGTGGGTGAGCAGCACAGAACAGAGAGGAAATATACATATTGGCTATTTATGTCAGTAGAAGTTTTTATATTGGCTTCTGTAACGTGCAGGTACCAGTGGAATCTCAGAGTGATCTTGCAGTGATTATCAGTGTAATAGAGAGGCAGCCACTTGGACTCCTCATTATATGTGCTCTGTGGGGTTCTGGAAATTCTGGAAATGGATTCCCTGAAGCAGCAGTTTTTGCCTGTTCTAGAAGATTATAGCCAGAACCTGATTGGTTGTATGGGCAACATCTTGACTTGTATAAACCTGCACTTTAGTGTGTCTACCCCCTAGGAGTATGGTGTTTGAACTGTTCAGCAAACTCTGAATCTCCTGCTACTGATAAATGTTGTATACAGTCTGTATGCCTTGACAGCTGCTGTGGAACTACAAATTCTAGCATCCGATCACTTGACCTTTCACAATAGTTTAAGATCTACAGAAAGTAGCAGTATCTATAGGGTATATGGTCAGCAATACCGCTCGTAAGGATCCTGGCTGTCGCAATACCGACGCCGGGATCCCGACTGGGTTACCATACCGCCACCGGTATACCGACGCGGTAGGTGATTCCCCCTCTATGGGTGCCCACGACACCCATAGAGGGATAATAGAACCTGTGGTGAGCATAGCTCGCCACCGAGCCCGCAGCGTGGCTAGTGCAGCAGGCCCACAAGGGGCTTTGTTGCGCTCGCCCCCCTTCCGTCATTCCACTGCTCTGGATGCCAGAGTCTGTATACTGTACTGTATATAACATACCGATCCCGTCTATAGACCACAAGTGGACAACACGCAACTCTCCAAATGTTTCCTGCATGTACTACACATCTTTGCTTGCACCCTGCCAGCCACAAGCAGAGACCCATATCTGTCCCTCCCTGATTCATGATTACTCGCCTGTTCACAGTATGGTAACGTTACCAGCTGCAGTCTGTAGATGATGTGATTACGTTTTGCAGAAGCTGGCAAGTGCTGGATCACAGATGCAGAATGGGGAACTGGGGGATATACAAGAAAGTTTCTGAACATGATGGCACCTCTCTGTGGCACCATTCAGTCCCATTTACCTTGTCTTTTTGCAGCAGTTCTTGCGGAAGAGATTTTCTGTCATGGAATTACAGAGGGTAAACCATAAAGGAAATGGGCACCTTTCATTTTAATACAGATTACAGCCTTTCAGAGATAAACTAGAGGCTTGTACATACTGCAGCACACGCATACCGGAACATTAGATTTTATTCCTATTGTGCTGATCCTTTAGTGGCTGATTACATAGATTTGAAGCCTAAATATAGACATCCGACTTATTTGTCCGCCTGCGTTTGTACAGAGCGGAGGGGTGGAATAATTCTGGCACAGTTACGTTCTGGCATCTGACTGGTCAGTCGTGCCAAATCTAAAATAAAAGGAGCATATCTGCATTCAGGGTGGCGTTATCTAGTCAGTAAAAGTTTTCTCAGTAGGCCTTCAGCTGTCACCTATTGACCATGGAAAGCAAATGTACATAACAGGCTTTGTAGAAGCTGATATACGCAATAAATGGTTTTAAATATTTCATTAAGAATCTCCATCCCTGCAATTTTTCCTGTTTTCTAGATTTCGTACATGTAGATTAACTTGAGACAGGAATTGCAGTCCATACATGTGAGCACCATCTATTAAATAATTCTTCATTGCCTGTGCTAAAGGATATTACAAGTATTTTAAACCACCTGTTTTAGTACTTTCCTATATCATTGGGGTCCCCCAGTAACAGGCTTTGACTTTCTGTGGGCAGCTTCTCCATTTCATCTCTCCAGTGTTTGATACATCTTAGTTATTTTGTTTCTTTGTAGTGTAGAGTTGGGATCGGATTTCGAAACCTTATTCTTCTACTATGGGTGGTATACAATTAGCCTTGTTTTCGTGGCAAAAAATTTGAAAACTCTGCTTTTTGCGCAACCCGTAATATTGCAGCTATTCAATTACTCGCATGCGATACTTCTCACTCGCATGCGATACTTCTCTATAGTGTTTATCGCAAATTTCTCTTCACCTACTCTGAGCAGGTGAAAATCCCTATTTTTTGAGTAAAAATGTTGGGACTTGGTACAGAACCCCTTGTAGGTTTTTAAATTACTTTTAATTAGCCAATAATAAGATGTCAGTTTTGGGGTGAAAAAGTGCAAAGTAATGGAAATTGGGATACAAAGTATGGGACAGGTATGTGGGGTGCTCTATGAGCGGGATAAGTGTTTTTAGGCTTGCAGGTGGGAGTAATTGGTAATTTTTGCAAGATTTTTAAAAGTGCTTTTAATTGACCCAAATATACAGTATACTTATATCCTTTTTCATGTACCCCAAATTTAATGTGAGCATGTATTTTACACAAAAAGCTTGCTTTTTATCATTCACCATGTGTTTTTAAATAAATATTGAAGCCATGTAACACATTTTAGTCACAAAATCTTTTTATTATGCCCTCTAATATATATATTTATTGTTATCCTATGTCACTTTTGCATATTTGGGGCTACAGGCTGACTTTCCCATCTTTACCTGCACTTTTAGCTTGTTAACACATTGCAGTTCACCTGTTTTTGCGGGTTTTCTAATAGGATAGGATAGCTATTTAGGCCATTTTTGGGCGAAAGGTGCGATAAGTTTACCCACTATCACGTTATCGCTGCTAATTGAATACCCCCCTATATTGTACAGAGCTTCAAAACGAGATCATTAGTTTGTTATGGAGGCAATTTTTGTTTCTTTAAAGTGCTTAGACTATTGCCAAATGCACCTTTTTATACAGTGATATAAGATTTGTGTTACCAGAGGTTTACTTTAGTAGTGGTTTACTTTACTCTCCAGTGCCAGCTACAGAGGGAACGGCAACAGTTTGAAAGTGATGAATCGCTCCATACATTATAAGTTCAATTGTCATTTACGCCTATACATTACCAGATTTTTGTTCTAATGAGCCATCTAGTTGGACAGATAATCTTATAATGTATGGTCAGCTTAACTTGGTAAAAGGATCATCTCCCTTCTGTGTTCAGAGCGCTGTCCCAGTCCATGGATTGGTGCAGTCTTTCTGTCAGGCTGCAGAATCCGTGCTTCGACCTCTTGAGCTGACTTGTGTTTATAACCTATAGCTTGGGGGGGGGGGGGGAGAGGAATTAGGCCTTACATCTAGAATTCTAAGTCTGTTTTTCTGTTTTACTAAAAGAACCAAGCTGAGGCGTTTGTCCTTATGTCTCACATTGTACACTAATTAAATGACTTTATAACTTTCACAGGGGAGTAAGAGTCGAAGTCAGCAGGACAGCGCTGGAAGCATGGATGATGACGGCACGCTATGCACGCCGCTGGAATACGGTAGTAAGGTAAACCCTGTGGTGCTATTTGCTGTTTGGAGAAAACCCCCCATAGTGCTCACAAAATCCGACCATGCCGTTTGACCTGTTCATTGAGGGTCTCCAGTCGGCTTGATTTGTTATCACATATCACAAATAGATCATTTTATTTTAAGAGGAAAAATGTATTTTTATGAGACAGAAAACCCCCCAGGAGATATTAAGATCAAAATGCCCGTTCTCTTTAAACTGTAGAAATGTATGTGTTGGTAGTGCTAGTGCACCTACATCCTTCCCACAATGGGGCGGCCATCTTGCCTCGTGCCTTAATGGTTCCTAGTGAATGTAGTGTTAGTGCACCTTTATTTCCCCCCGCAATGGGGCGGCCATCTTGCCTCTTGAGTGGATGGTTCCCAGTAAATTGATAGGCTGAGTTCTCCTAATGATTGGTTTCGTCCACAAAATGTCTGCCTCCACAGCGTGTAAGCGGTAAGTTCGCTTCAAGAATATTGTCTTGGGCTTGTTTTGGTTCTTCCCTTTTAATATAGATTTATTTTGTCCACTTTTTGCGCATTCAGGATGAAACCGCTCCTTCATTTTGTGGACTAGATCCAACATTTTCTCCCGAGCTCCCTCTAAAGGCTCATGGCTCCATGGGTGACTTACCAAAGGGAACAGAGAAATCACCCTGCGAGCATCCGGGAGAATTATCTCATCCAGGATTCCGACGCCGAGCTAACACGTTGAGTCATTTTCCTGTCACATCTCAGGATTTAGCAGAGCCTGTGCAGAAAACCCCATCTGTTCCTCAGAGGAAGCTTATGCGGCATCACTCCGTGAGCACAGAGACGCCACACAAAAGCAAGTGAGTACCGTGTAATTGTGTTCTATTAAGCCATCTTTTCAGGCAGTCAGGGATAATGGACTAAGAAGAAAGCACCGGCATAACTTTTATTATTTCTTCATTTAATGCTAGGTATTTTCTTGTGGCATTAGCACAGCAGAATCCCAGTTTATCTGGTCTTTATAGCTTCTCAGCAATTCAATGATCTGGTCACACACATGGCCAAGGCTTTAAGTAATTCATATTAAATCAGTATTTTAAAAATTGCTACTTGAGATCCATATTTTACTTATTACTATTTTTATTTTTATTTAGTCTGTGCAGTAATCAACACTGCATAAAGACGCCAGTGATTACACGCTTTGTAAAACCGTTTTCCCATTAATCATATACTGTTAAAAAAATGATTGTATTTGTATTTTCTCCTGCCCAGCAATTCCAGTCATGCCACCGCAGGGGCTTTATATTGTTCATTTCCCAGAGCTCTGGAACATGGAAACTCCAGTAGTTTCCATAGGTTCTTCCCTGCTAGAATTAGAATGTGCTAGATAAGATAATACATTATTTTGTTGGACTATCAATAAAATACTGTGATCCAGGTGCTGAGTGGGGCAGTCGGCTTAGTGCCAGGGAACCATTTAATAAACTGTGTCATAGTAAGAGTGTCTACGGTGGAAAGTATAACCATTAAGAAGTTCATTTTACTTGTAGGTTTTTTTAAAGCTGCTTTAGGTGAACATTTTTGGTGTACCACATTAACATGGCTTAAGTATAGGAATGTAAGCAGGGAAGCCCAATGGGAAGCAGCGATGTTGGTTATTGCCGCTTCGCCATTGGTCCTCCTGCTCACAGCCCCTTCCCAAACATCATACAGCTAGGGCTGTTAGACTAATCAGAGTCCGGGACACTGAGGATGGGCAGAGCTATAATTGTAGCTGATAACCTTACCTTCAGTCCATACAGTGTTTTGCTGCATTTTTATAACCGTTGGTACAGCCCACAAGATGGCTGTCTCCACTCTGTGCTGGCAATTGATGCACTTTAACTACTTTCTGCAGGCAACAATGGGATATTCACTCCATCCCATACATTTTCATCATGTTGCCACAGCATACATGCATTATAGGGCCATTTTTGTAATTAAAGCCAACGAGTCAGGATGTCGGATAGTGTCTTGAGTTAACCAGTTAATTAGGTTTGGGCTTACTCTAGAATATGTTCTCCTCTAGATGTCGTAGAGCATAAAATAAGGGTTATGTGACGGTTGCATATAGTTAATTATAAGGATCCAGGGATAAGGAAGGATGAAAGGGGTTATCTTTAAGCTGGGTACACACCTGCCGATCCGCCAACGTATCTAACGATTGGTAAGCGCATACACACTTGCCAATCGTCTGTGTCATTAAATGTGCCTGTCCAGTTGAGATGTCAGTCACAAGTGTCCGCCTATACACACAGCCAGATGCACCGATATAGCTGCAGATAAACAGTATCGGCCATTGGCTGTGCAGGGCCGGCGTCGTTCACAGATGTATCGGGGGTACACACCTACAAACAGGCTCGCGCTATATTGGCTGTTCGATTGAATGGCCGATATATTACAGTGTGTACCCAGCTTTAGACACAATAGGGAGAGAAATGCAAAGGAAAGTATTTGAATTACGATGAAGACTTCATTTAGAGGTTGGACCAGACCAAGTTAAACAGGCCAAATATACTGCACATGTGGACAAGCCAGTGGTAGGAAATGCAGGAAAGCACTACCAGCTCCTACATCTAGCACGCACACTTTATTTTATTTCTCCGATCTTCCTTACAAGTTGGGCTAAAGCTCTAAATTCGCCTCCATGACCGCAGAACAACATGGTTCTGCTAAGGTGCTAATTTAGTCTACCTGGATTTACTCCCATCTATGTGTTCTATACATGAGGTGTACTATGAGATTCTGGTGCTCGGGATCCTGGCTCCCAGCATACCGGCGCCGGGATCCGACCGCTGGAATGCCGGCAGCGTGGTGAGCGCAAAAGAGCCCCTTGTGGGCTTGCTGCGGGCACGGTGGTATGCTAAGTGCGCCACGCTAGTTATTCTCCTTCAGGGGTGTTGTGGACACCCCAAGAGGAAGACTAGTTGTCGGTATCCCGACAGTTGGGATCCCGGCGCTGGTATGCAGAGCGCCGGGATCCCGACAGGTGGGATATCGAGTGCCTCCCCTATACATGAAGCAGTGAAAAGAGAAGTAAAGTGAGTCTGTAAAGAAGTTGCCCATAGCAACCAATCAGCTGCTACGTATAATTTTATAGAATGCACTTGATAAATGATACTTCAAAGTTGATTGGTTGCCATAGGCAACTTCTCCACTCGCTTACTTCTCTACTCCTTTCACCGCTTCACGAGTAGACCTCTAAATGTGGCCCTTATGGTGGAAGTAAGATAACCAAGACCTGAATTTCACCTTTGCAGTTTGATGATTGGGAAACTAGGGTAAAGATCCTGTAAAGAATAGTTTTATCGTGTCCATATTCTGTTTTCAATCACTATTTTCAACCCCCATTACCAATCATGAATTGTCTCCAATTTAATTTAGCTTCTGTGTTTGTAAGATGGAGATTATTTCATATGTACAGTATTTGTCATAAACCTGCAGCTGACTGTAGGCTTTACCATGGGCTGTCAGGGCTATTAATAATTACTTGCAGTGTTCTACACATAAGGGGTAGTGGGTGTAAGAAAGCAGTTGATGTTAACGCCTTTATTATTATGCTTTTCTCTAACGTCCTAAGTGGATGCTGGGACTCCGTAAGGACCATGGGGAATAGCGGCTCCGCAGGAGACTGGGCACAACTATAAAGAAAGCTTTAGGTCTAACTGGTGTGCACTGGCTCCTCCCACTATGACCCTCCTCCAGTTAGAATCTTGTGCCCGGCTGAGCTGGATGCACACTAGGGGCTCTCCTGAGCTCCTAGAAAGAAAGTATATTTAGGTTTTTTATTTTACAGTGAGATCTGCTGGCAACAGACTCACTGCAGCGAGGGACTAAGGGGAGAAGAAGCGAACCTACCTAACAGGTGGTAGTTTGGGCTTCTTAGGCTACTGGACACCATTAGCTCCAGAGGCATCGACCGCAGGACCCGACCTTGGTGTTCATTCCCGGAGCCGCGCCGCCGTCCCCCTTACAGAGCCAGAAGCACGAAGAGGTCCGGAAAATCGGCGGCAGAAGACTTCGGTCTTCACCAAGGTAGCGCACAGCACTGCAGCTGTGCGCCATTGCTCCTCATGTACACCTCACACTCCGGTCACTGATGGGTGCAGGGCGCTGGGGGGGGGGGCGCCCTGAGGGCAATAATATGAAACCTTGGCTGGCAAATCTACATCATATATAGTCCTAGAGGCTATATAGATGTAAAATTACCCCTGCCAGTATTCCAGAAAAAGCGGGAGAAAGTCCGCCGAAAAAGGGGCGGGGCGATCTCCCTCAGCACACTGGCGCCATTTTTCCCTCACAGCTCCGCTGGAAGGAAGCTCCCTGGCTCTCCCCTGCAGTCTGAACACTACAGAAGGGTAAAAAAGAGAGGGGGGGCACTAAATGTAGGCGCAGTATAGATATATATATATGATATATAAAAAAGCAGCTATAAGGGAAAACACTCATTTATAGTGGGATCCCTGTGTTATATAGCGCTCTGGTGTGTGCTGGCATACTCTCTCTCTGTCTCCCCAAAGGGCTTTGTGGGGTCCTGTCCTCTGTCAGAGCATTCCCTGTGTGTTAGCGGTGTGTCGGTACGGCTGTGTCGACATGTTTGATGAGGAGGCTTATGTGGAGGCGGAGCAGATGCCTGTAAATGTGATGTCACCCCCTGCGGGGTCGACACCTGAGTGGATGGTGCTGTGGAAGGAATTACGCGACAGTGTCGACTCCTTGCATAAAAGGTTTGACGACATACCTAATGTGGGACAGCCGGCTTCTCAGCCTGTGCCTGCCCAGGCGTCTCAAAAGCCATCAGGGGCTCTAAAACGCCCGCTACCTCAGATGGCAGACACAGATGTCGACACGGATACTGACTCCAGTGTCGACGACGATGAGACTAATGTAACTTCCAGTAGGGCCACACGTTACATGATTGAGGCAATGAAAAATGTGTTACACATTTCTGATGTTACCCCCGGTACCACAAAAAAGGGTATTATGTTTGGAGAGAAAAAACTACCAGTAGCTTTTCCTCCATCTGAGGAGTTAAATGAAGTGTGTGAAGAAGCGTGGGCTTCCCCTGATAAAAAGCTGGTAATTTCTAAGCAGTTACTAATGGCGTACCCTTTCCCGCCAGAGGATAGGTCACGCTGGGAAACATCCCCTAGGGTGGATAAAGCGCTCACATGCTTGTCAAAGAAGGTGGCACTACCGTCTCCGGATACGGCCGCCCTGAAGGAATCTGCTGATAGAAAGCAGGAGGCTATCCTGAAATCTATATATACACACGCAGGTGTTATACTGAGACCGGCTATTGCTTCAGCCTGGATGTGCAGTGCTGCTGCTGCGTGGTCAGATTCCCTGTCAGAAAATATAGATACCCTAGACAGGGACACTATATTGCTAACCGTAGAGCATATAAAAGACGCACTTTTATACATGAGGGATGCACAGAGGGATATTTGCCGGCTGGCATCCAAAATTAGTGCAATGTCCATTTCTGCCAGGAGAGGGTTATGGACTCGGCAGTGGACAGGAGATGCAGATTCCAAACGACATATGGAAGTTCTGCCTTATAAGGGTGAGGAGTTGTTCGGGGATGGTCTCTCGGACCTCGTATCCACAGCAACAGCTGGGAAGTCTACATTTTTACCCCATGTTCCCTCACAGCCAAAGAAAGCACCGTATTATCAGGTACAGTCCTTTCGGCCCAATAGGGGCAAGCGGGTTAAAGGCGCGTCCTTTCTGCCCAGAGGCAGAGGTAGGGGAAAGAAGCTGCAGCATACAGCCAGTTCCCAGGAGCAAAAGTCCTCCCCCGCTTCCTCTAAGTCCACAGCATGACGCTGGGGCTCCACAGGCGGAGCCAGGTACGGTGGGGGCCCGTCTCAAATTATTCAGCAATCAGTGGGCTCGCTCACGGGTGGATCCCTGGATCTTTCAAGTAGTATCTGAGGGGTACAAGCTGGAATTCGAGACGTCTCCCCCCCCGCCGTTTCCTCAAATCTGCCTTGCCAACCACTCCCTCAGGCAGGGAGGCAGTGTTACAGGCAATTCACAAGCTGTATTCACAACAAGTGATAGTAATGGTGCCCCTACTTCAACAAGGAAGGGGTTACTATTCCACAATGTTTGTGGTACCGAAACCGGACGGTTCGGTGAGACCCATTTTAAATTTAAAATCCTTGAACACATATATAAAAAAATTCAAGTTCAAGATGGAATCGCTCAGGGCGGTTATTGCAAGCCTGGACGAGGGGGATTACATGGTATCACTGGACATCAAGGATGCTTACCTGCATGTCCCCATTTACCATCCTCACCAGGAGTACCTCAGATTTGTGGTACAGGATTGTCATTACCAATTCCAGACGTGTCCGTTCGGTCTATCCACGGCTCCAAGGGTCTTTACCAAGGTAATGGCCGAAATGATGATACTCCTTCGAAAGAAGGGAGTTTTAATTATCCCGTACTTGGACGATCTCCTGATAAAGGCGAGGTCCAGAGAGCCGTTGTTGATCGGGGTAGCACTATCTCGGGAAGTGCTACAACAGCACGGCTGGATTCTAAACATTCCAAAGTCACAGCTGGTCCCTACGACACGTCTACTGTTCCTGGGGATGGTTCTGGACACAGAACAGAAAAAAGTGTTTCTCCCGGAGGAGAAGGCCAAGGAGCTGTCATCTCTAGTCAGAGGCCTCCTAAAACCAAAACAGGTGTCGGTGCATCACTGCACGCGGATCCTGGGAAAAATGGTAGCTTCCTACGAAGCGATTCCATTCGGCAGGTTTCATGCAAGAACCTTTCAGTGGGACCTGTTGGACAAGTGGTCCGGATCGCATCTTCAGATGCATCGTCTGATAACCCTGTCTCCAAGGATAAGGGTGTCTCTGCTGTGGTGGCTGCAGAGTGCTCATCTTCAAGAGGGCCGCAGATTCGGCATACAGGACTGGGTCCTGGTGACCACGGATGCCAGCCTTCGAGGCTGGGGGGCAGTCACACAGGGAAGAAACTTCCAAGGACTATGGTCAAGTCAGGAGACTTCCCTGCACATAAATATTCTGGAACTAAGGGCCATTTACAATGCCCTAAGTCAGGCAAAACCCCTGCTTCAAAACCAGCCGGTGCTGATCCAGTCAGACAACATCACGGTGGTCGCCCATGTAAACCGACAGGGCGGCACGAGAAGCAGGACAGCGATGGCAGAAGCCACACGGATTCTCCGATGGGCGGAAAATCACGTGTTAGCACTGTCAGCAGTGTTCATTCCGGGAGTGGACAACTGGGAAGCAGACTTCCTCAGCAGGCACGACCTCCACCCGGGAGAGTGGGGACTTCATCCAGAAGTCTTCCAACTGATTGTAAACCGTTGGGAAAGGCCACAGGTGGACATGATGGCGTCCCGCCTAAACAAAAAGCTAGAAAAGTATTGCGCCAGGTCAAGAGACCCGCAGGCGATAGCTATGGACGCTCTAGTGACACCGTGGGTGTACCGGTCGGTTTATGTGTTCCCTCCTCTTCCTCTCATACCAAAGGTACTGAGGATAATACGGAGAAGAGGAGTAAGAACTATACTCATTGTTCCGGATTGGCCAAGAAGAGCTTGGTACCCGGAACTTCAAGAAATGATCTCAGAGGACCCATGGCCTCTACCGCTCAGACAAGACCTGCTGCTGCAGGGGCCCTGTCTGTTCCAAGACTTACCGCGGCTGCGTTTGACGGCATGGCGGTTGAACACTGGATCCTGAAGGAAAAGGGCATTCCGGAGGAAGTCATTCCTACGCTGATTAAGGCTAGGAAAGAAGTAACCGCAAACCATTATCACCGCATCTGGCGAAAATATGTTGCGTGGTGTGAGGCCAGGAAGGCCCCAACGGAGGAATTTCAGCTGGGCCGTTTCCTGCACTTCCTACAGTCAGGGGTGACTATGGGCCTTAAATTGGGTTCCATTAAGGTCCAGATTTCGGCTCTATCGATTTTCTTCCAGAGAGAACTGGCTTCACTACCTGAAGTTCAGACTTTCGTTAAGGGAGTGCTGCATATTCAGCCCCCTTTTGTGCCTCCAGTGGCACCTTGGGATCTCAACGTAGTGTTGGATTTCCTAAAGTCACATTGGTTTGAGCCACTGAAAACCGTGGATTTGAAATATCTCACGTGGAAAGTGGTCATGTTGTTGGCCTTGGCTTCGGCCAGGCGAGTATCAGAATTGGCAGCTTTGTCATGTAAAAGCCCTTATCTGATTTTCCATATGGATAGGGCAGAATTGAGGACTCGTCCCCAGTTTCTCACTAAAGTGGTATCAGCGTTTCATCTGAACCAACCTATTGTGGTGCCTGCGGCTACAAAAGACTTGTAGGCTTCCAAGTTGTTGGACGTAGTCAGGGTCCTGAAAATATATGTTTCCAGGACAGCTGGAGTCAGAAAGACTGACTCGCTATTAATCCTGTATGCGCCCAACAAGTTGGGTGCACCTGCTTCAAAGCAGACTATTGCTCGCTGGATCTGTAGTACGATTCAGCTTGCACATTCTGCGGCTGGACTGCCGCATCCTAAATCTGTGAAAGCCCATTCCACGAGGAAGGTGGGCTCTTCTTGGGCGGCTGCCCGAGGGGTCTCGGCTCTTCAACTTTGCCGGGCAGCTACTTGGTCGGGGTCAAACACGTTTGCTAAATTCTACAAGTTTGACACCCTGGCTGGGGAGGACCTAGAGTTTGCCCATTCGGTGCTGCAGAGTCATCCGCACTCTCCCGCCCGTTTGGGAGCTTTGGTATAATCCCCATGGTCCTTACGGAGTCCCAGCATCCACTTAGGTCAGAGAAAATAAGAATTTACTCACCGGTAATTCTATTTCTCGTAGTCCGTTGTGGATGCTGGGCGCCCATCCCAAGTGCGGATTGTCTGCAATACTTGTATTTAGTTATTGCTTAACTAAAGGGTTATTGTTGAGCCATCTGTTGAGAGGCTCAGTTGTTATCATACTGTTAACTGGGTATTGTATCACGAGTTATACGGTGTGATTGGTGTGGCTGGTATGAGTCTTACCCGGGATTCAAAATCCTTCCTTCTTGTGTCAGCTCTTCCGGGCACAGTATCCTAACTGAAGTCTGGAGGAGGGTCATAGTGGGAGGAGCCAGTGCACACCAGTTAGACCTAAAGCTTTCTTTATAGTTGTGCCCAGTCTCCTGCGGAGCCGCTATTCCCCATGGTCCTTACGGAGTCCCAGCATCCACTACGGACTACGAGAAATAGAATTACCGGTGAGTAAATACTTATTTTTACTCTAAAAATGATTACATAATAGACTATAGCAACACGGGACAGCAGTTACTGGGGTATCCGGACTATAGATCTACACTAAAAAGGTTTTACACTAATGGTAGACATGCATTAGGTCGACATGGTCAAAAGATCGACTTAAAAGGAAGTTCAGGTCGAAAGGGTCAAAAGCTCGACATGTAAAAGATAGTTCAACAGAGTCAAAAGGTCGACATGGTAATGGTTGACACACATATATGGTAGACACAAGTTTATTTTTCTTTTTTTTTCAACTTTTTCATACTTTACCATCCATGTGGACTACGATTGGGAATAGTAACCTGTGCCGAGCGCAGTGGTAGTGGCGTGAGACACCTTGCCCGAAGCATGGAGAGCGAAGCATTTCACTAATGGGACTTGTTTGTGGCAGAAAAGTGACGAAACAGCCCAAAAAAACAAAAAAAAATTGTCTACCTTTTTTTTTTTTTTTTTGGTCCACCTTTTGACCCTATCAACCATTTCTACTGTTGACCTATTCTATGTCGACCTTTTGACCCTGTCGGCCTTTTGACTTCATCGACCTAATGCATGTCTAATATGTATTCATTTATGGTATTTTATTGTATGCTGCAGCATTACATTTTTATATGTATGTGTCTTTTGAATAAAATATTTAATTTAAGTTTGAATTGTAGTTTTAATTGGTATAGGCAGTGCTCCTGATTTTTTACGGGGAGTTTCTTTTCCCTGTAAGTAGCGCAATTATCCTTATAAATTGGGAGCAGCAGCTTGTGCCTTATTACGTCTCCATTTCTTAGTAGATACTGGCACCCATTTGCATGTATAGGTGCCTTCACGCCTTAAAGTGTGGAGGGACCGGTACATGCGATTGGATAGGATTGTGTACCATTAGTGGTAGACCTATTGACTGTAGACCTTTTACGTGTAGATCTAATAATCCACACCTAGTTAGTGGTGGGCTCTACTTGCAGGCCTGCGTTATTTCATAACTAATAGAAATAAATGAACACACGTTCAGTGGCTGGGGAATTTTAAGAAAAGGATAATTGAATTATTGGTATGCAACGGCAAGTCTCCTTTATTCATCAAGGTCTTCCCAATTATGTAGCGCACGATAGGTGCTGGCGGTTAGAGTGGTTTGGCCGAGACAGGAGAAAGTTGCTTTAATAACCTTTTTCTTTTTACCTAAAGTATCTCCAGCTATATTTAGTATGTGGTAAAGCTGAGCTTATGGGTGGGAATGTGTTTTTGGGAGGGACCAGTTGTTGGTTTTTTTTCCCCCTGTAGATTAAGTGAAGTGAAGGAGGCTAAACCGCAAGGGAAAACGTCCGTTTATGGTGCACATAGTTTGGGCAAGACAGGTTGTGACTTACAGAATTGTCATCCAGTTCCGCTTTCACTGGAACTTTGTGACCCCTGGATCCTTCTGCGCCACTATTTAGGAAGTGAAGTTGTGTGATTACTCGTGCGGTCATTAGAGAGCTCTGGGGTGTAATCTCAGGGCAACACAAGGGATTCCCAATGTTGCACAGAATATCTCACTAACCGCTTTATTATACTGGTTATATGTAACCAAGCAGTGGCTTGGTGCTGTACAGTCCTGGAGCATGAGCGGCAGAATGTAATTGATTAGACCAGAAGAGACAATAAAAAATAAATTATTAAGATGTGTTTATATGTCATCCTTAGATTCACTTATGTGGTGAGGGACAGAATTTGCTTCTGATTGGCCATATATTTTATGATGGGAAGCCACCAGCAATGGTTTTCCTATCGCATCGACCATCAATAATTTGAACTGGTCCTGGACCACCAACCCAGGGCACCCCTACAAGTGCCGAGAAAGTACCCAAGTGTACCACAGCACTCATGGGCTCATTTATCAACGAGTGATCAAACTCGTTGTGAATTAGAAAACTCGTTGCATATGCTAAATGGTGCTCCAGCCAATCAGCTCCTAACTGTCATGTGTCTGAAAAATGACTGTTGGGCGATCTGTTGCTCAGTGGGTACCCCACATTAGGTTCATGTATCAGCGCAGACTCCGTGTATGCCGTCAGTGGTTATGATGCACATGCAATATTTGCCTTTTTAAAAAAAAAAAATTTCAGTGAGACTGCCAAAGGTGTTGTGTGCAGCTCCGCATGTGGGTATATCTAGTGCAGACCAGGCGGGACATGCCATGCACCACCGGGGGTTCTATAGTACTGTGCAGCTAAGCCTTCATGCAAAAATAATGCTTCAAATCGTAGAAAACAGAACAGTTTATCTATATCCTACCCACAAGATGGAGCCAAGATGTTGACAATATCAATGTCGACGGTCACAATATCAAGGTCAACATTGATAAAATGTCAACATTCTCAGAATGGGTTAGGGCTAGGCTGTGGGTGGAGGGAGGTTAGGGTTATCGGTAGGGATTAATGATAGTGGAGAAATACTTACCGGAATGCCGGAGAATCGGAGGTCTGACATGGAAGTGGCATTCACATGACCGCCGGGATCGGGAAGCCGCTGCTACTGCAGCCGCCAGGAGAGGTTGAGTCACCGCTAGGCTACCAAGGCGATATGTCGACATTTCATCACTGTCTACATGATGAATGTCAATAATCCGTACCCAACCCTCTTCCCACATCTTAAGATACATGTGGTTATATACACCCTCATGGGTCACCTGGATCCTCATCTCCAAACTGCTGTTTCTATTGCTCGCCAAGCTCCTGTACAGACTCCAGTCCCAAAATAAATAAGACTTCCCACAGACATTGCAGGTCGGGGCAGTGAAGCTAAGGTCTGGTAGACCTTCATTTGGCAGTGGTACAAATGCTAGTCATAAGCCATTGGAATTTTGTTTAACTAAATTGTCAGTGAAAAAGAATTGTAAGCTTATTGGGAAGATTGTGACAGTGCTAGGACATGCCAGCTCCCCTAACTGAGGGCACGCAATTATCCTCATCTGAGACCTCTCCAAATGTATAGTCAGTCTGCCATTCTGTCCTCCTACTGACAGACCCAAAATCCCAAATAAGGGAATCAAGACTTTTATACACCTCCATTTCTCACCTCTACTGACGTCCCCCCATCAAAGAAAAGCAGCAAATTAGCTGACACGATACATTCCTACACTATCTCTCCTCTGTGATTGGCAGACTCAGGAGATGACTGACTAATGTGGAAGTCTGTTGGGTATTCTGGGAGGGTCGGTACATATGGAACATACCTTCGGGACAACAAGAAACAGTGTATACCCTGTTTTATCCAATACAGTATTACATAGATCACCTTGAGTCGGAGTAATGCTGAAATGAGCAGATAACCTGGACATACCATGTTGCAATGCAAGGGGTGCAAATACATTTATTGTTTTTGCATGCAGGGTAAATACTGCCTGCTTTTGTATGAAGGCCACAACTACTGGTTCTCTTTCTTTTATTTTACACAGCAGTTTAGATTTGAGTTTGGAGACACCACACCTAACTGTAACTCTCTCTGCCCACTATAAATCTGCCCTCCTGCAGTGCAGCATGGTGTTACCAAGGTGCACACTTAAGGTGCCCATACACTAGTGAGATTTGGGCCCTTTTTATCCGAATCCGACGCATTGGGCCGAGAAATCGGATGGAAAGTGTCAAATCGTATGTGTTTTACCTCCGATTCCGATCCAAATCGCAGTCCCGTGCGCATCGGATCGGAGCCGAAGATCACAAGGGCTGCACTATAGATTTATTTGATCCGGCAACCTTGGCTGGGATGTATCGTATGCGATCCTGCCGCCCTGGAAGCTGACGGGCAGTTCGAGGGAAATCTTATGCGACTGCACCCCTCAGAGAAGTTGCAGTAGTGTATGGGGACCTTTTACTTGCTCTGTCTTGCTTTATTCCCACCTCAGCATCTGTCAGGCGATTGCTTGAATGAGCGCGAGGCAAGATAACCTCCTAGGGAGTGTAAGATTGAGGGCTTTCACACAGGGAAGGTTCGGGTTAATAGGGATTGTTAGCCAGTTAGGTTTTTCAGGGGGGGTGTTCAGGGTGGGGTGTCAGGCATTTTGTGTGTAGTCCTAGATAGGGTCTGCCTCTTTTTCCTGCATTCCCCGCCCACCCACCCCAAAAAACTGTTTTCTTTTCTTTTGCCTGTTGGGGTTTGTCAACCTCGATGCAGCTGGAAAGATCGGCAGTCCAGTGTCTATTGCGCTGCTTTATTGGAGGTGCGCTCTCTTTCAATACATACAGCTAGTCTGACTTACCCTACTGGAGGTCAGGAGCATTGGCTCTCTGGCCAGCCCTTTATCGGTATATTGACAGGAGAGTTGGAGCCTTGACTTGTTTCTTAGTAGTGCCCATTTTGGCTTGGTTAAGAGTAAGTCGCAGTGTCACTCAGCAACTGGCCGTTTTTTCTTTCTGAAACCAGCTTTCTTAAATAATAAAAGGTTGACCGATTTTAATGGCATTTCTGTTGCCAGTGTCGTTATTTTAGATTAGTATTGTTAAAGGGGTTTTGGGGGTAAGCTCAGCCTCACATCTGCCGATAGGGGGTTTATGGCTCTTTATATTTACAGAATGTTCCGATTGGATGGGGGGAGGGAGGTGCATTCTGTCTGCTGTCGCACCATTTACATTGTCTAACTACTCGATGGTAAGGTACAGTACTTTTCATGCCAAACGTGTACTTAGCAGTATGGGACTGTGCAGCTTAGGAGACTGCAGTTTGTCAGCACTGTGCGCTGTCCTATTCCACAGGTCAATATTGACACTTGCTGTGTACATTGGAAACGTGGCTCATTCTTGTTGTCCTCTTGCTTTGCTTTTTTTTTTCTTTCCTTTTTTCCTTCTCGCATATCTTCAGAACATTCTGCCTGAGGAAATCTAGCCCATTGAAGTAGTTTTTATAGTACAGTAATGAGATCTCTTATACGTGCAGAAACAAAAACCGTCCAAACAGACTGATTTTCTGATTTCTTTTAATTTAAAGTTGTTGTTTTTTTAGTAATTCCTGCAAATTTTGGACCTGGTCAGTTCAAGCGCGCTGTAAGCAAGGGGAAATTATGTCCCATGCAGATCACACATCCTTTTCATTTTGGGTGCTGTTAAACATGAACATTCTAAATGTGCATTGTTGCATAATGTCCCATGGTCTTTGCTCCTTTGCGAGTAGCTCTAACTGATTTTGTCTGTAAGAAGAGTGATCAACCAAAAAACTATCATGTGTTCACCTACCATGTCATTTTTACCTCTGCTGAAATCTCTTTTCACCACTCCCCTCCCTCCCGGGCTGGAATGCTGGTGTCTAGTTCCAGCACAGCTTCCAGCCAGCCTGATAGCAGCTCAGCACCGTGTGAGGAAGCTTCCCCTTCTCCTCCTGTCACTGCCGCCTCCTCCCTTGTATGCCTCAAAAAACTAAAGCACAACAGCAGCGGGGAGCCAGGTGGTCCAGTCACACACAAGAGGTGAGCAGTAAGACCATGTTCTTGTGGGTTTCTCCTGCATGGTTCGTAGCCTGGCTGTCAGTGCAACTTCACTTTTTGCAAACACCTTATTGATCTGTCTCTGCATGCCGGTGAGGTTTGTTCAGATAGTGCTGAAATAAATGTTATGACTTCTTAACAGCATACATGTATTTTTATGCTTCATGTGTTTTACGTTTTCGTGATTTTTTTTTTTTTCACATTTATTTATTTTAAATGAACTAACTAACGTGGGTGAAGTTCTTTTCATTTACAGCTTGATCCCAGGTTTTCCTGTGTCAAGGGAGTTTGTAACCAGTAATTAGTTCAGGCCAGTCTATTAGATCTGTAATGATGACATCTGAGTGTCAGATCCCTGCCACCACTGATAATGAAATATTAGAGAGATCGTTGAGGAAACCTGGGTGTGTGGGTTTCTGCTGTTATGTAATTTGTTCGGTTATGTTGGTTCCTCATTAACTGTTTTATTATCCATTTCTGATTAATAGGAATGTAAGTGCTCCCCCCCCCCCACACATAAAAAATAAGCTTTTTTTTTTTGTTGTTGCCGCCATTGAAAAACGTAAGCTTTTTGTGTTACTGTGACCAAAGATTGGGTTAGTAGTTATTTAGGCGTTTCTCTTTCTTTATATTTTCTCTTTACATCTTTTGCTTCTTCTTATCTTTTCCTCTCCTTTCTGCTTCTTGTGATCTGTGCTCTCAGCCTTTTCTACCGTTCTTCTCTGCGAAAGAAGCTTCATTCTTCCTCCTCAGTCCCAAACTTTCTAAAGTTTCTGGCTCCTGTAGCCGAGAACAGTACAGCCGAGTGTAGCCAACAACGGTAGGTCACCTGACTCATCCTGTGCGCTCTCACATCCTGTCTGTTTCATTGTAATGTCTATAGTTTCCAATTCCATTGTTATACACAGGCGAGGTGCTCGGTCAGTGTGCAAAGGAGAGATGGGAATTCCTACAAATAGGATTAATGAAGCCGATTACTCTTTATTCGGCTGCCAGAGAGAAAAAAAAAAGTAAAAAGACAAATTACTTCCGCTTCTAACATATTAATGGAAGTAGAAATCTTTGTTGTGCACTTTGAAAGTGGTTGCTTGGCATCTACATATATCTCCAAATTGCTTCTGATTGTAGAAGGGTCTTAACTCAGATCAGTGAGAGTACTAACACCGGATTACATAATGATTTTTCTATTTACTGTATGAATACTTACCAGAAAGCACTGAAAACAAAATGGAGACGTGACCCAGTGTTGGTACTCTCATCGATTAGCGTTGGGAACATCCTGTAAACACAGGCAATTGGAAAGTGCAGAATGGCTCATGCATTTATTTTCAAAAAGTATGTAACAAAGATGTCTGCTTTTGATATCGCATAAACTCATTTAGATGGCTTGTTCTTGATGGCTGGTAGGGGAAGCGGTGAAGATCCTGCTGCACCGGATCCCGGCGATCACAATGCCGATGGGTGTCCACGACACAAAGGGGGACCTTTACTAAGCAGTGATAAGAGCGGAGAAGTGAGCCAGTGGAGGTGGCCCCATCGACCAATCAGCAGCTCTGTATAATTTTATGCAAATTATAGATGCTACTTCAGTGCTGATTGGTTGCCATGGGCACTTCTCCACTGGCTCACTTCTCCGCTCTGCTTAGTAAATGTCTCCCTCAGAGAGGGAGTATAGATCCTGTGGTGAGCGCAGCAAGTCACCGCGTCCGCAGCGAGCCGGCAAGGGCTTACTAGCGCTCGCCCCACTGCCGTCCTGGTGGCCGGGAAGCCGCTGTCGGTATACGGACGGCCGGCATCCCGGCCATCGGTATTACATACTGAATCCGCTGGTAGCTGGGTCCATCGGGATCTTTGTTTCTTTCCACTTTATCATGACCCCAGTACATATCTGACTTTGTATATCGTAACTGTGTGCAGCTATATACATATGTATAAATTGACATCTCTGTTGCAGTGATTTTGAGTGTAAGTCCACCCTTAAAGAAGTGGGAAACAGTAGCCCGGTGAGGACACGCCGACATTCTTGGAGGCAGCAGATCTTCCTGCGTGTGGCAACCCCACAGAAGGGATGTGATTCTCCTAATAGATATGACGGTAATGGACATTTTATCACTTTTATTTTACTTGCATTATTACTGTCTGTGTTCAGCAGAATAGCTACTTATGTACTGCCCAGTGTCTTTATTTGCGCCACTGTACAGAGTTCATGCAGAGACATACTGCAATCGGTTTGGGATTGAAAAGCCGGCGGTCGAGATGCCGGCAGCCAAAATACCAACTGCGGCATCCCGATCAGCAGAATCCTGACAAGGGAAGGCAAGTATGCTTACTTACCCCCCCACCCCCTTTCCTTCTTCCAGCAGCCTAAACCTAACCCCCACCCCCTGCAGCCTAACCATCCCTGTGGGGTGCCTAAATTAACCCCCCTCCCTGCAGTCTAAACATAACCCCCCACTGGTCCGCACCTAACTATAACACACACGACCCCCCCCCCCCCTCAATGACTAACCTCTTCTGCGGCCCGGCCAGGGTGGTACCTTATTCAGGATGCCTGATTAGTGTCAGGATTCGGCACCGGTATTCTGACTGCCTGGAATCCGACCGCCGGGATCCTAACTGGATCCCCTGTAATTAATACCCCTTTTCCACTAGCGTAGCACGGGTCGCAGCCGTGTCGCCTGACACGGCTGCAACCCGTGCTACAGCCCCCTGCAGACAGCGCTCACCAACCCGGCAATTGCTGGGTTGGTGATGCGCTAGTGACGCGGCAGGGGCGGCGCTGGGAGATCACATGATCTCCCAGCGCCGCCCTCCCTATGCACTGTGAACGGGAGCCGTGTCGCCTCGACACGGCTCCCGTTCACACTAGACAGCTAGCCGGGTTGAACACGTGTTCAACCCGGCTAGCTACCAGGGTAGGATTCCCGGATCACTTGATCCGGGAATTTGCCGGGGGACCCGTTTCCACTAGGGAAAAACACTGGTAAATGCGCGCCTCCGCGCATTTACCCGTGTTTAAAAAAGCTAGTGGAAAAGGGGTATAACTTGGAAAAAGTCAGGACAACTGAGAAACCAGAATTAGCGTATATCTAAGTTATCACTGTGGAGCAGCCATTTTGTAGACCAATCCAGTATTCGGCGCATTAGCTTGTTTAGTTCCTAATTTATTTAGCATCTCGTTAGATTTTCCTGAATTTTGGGTTAGGCCACAAAATGTCTGCCTCTGCTGTGAGAAGCCTCAGACACACCTCGCTAGCTGCCGTTGTTCGCAGCACAGCGATCAGGCTAAAAAAATCTGCATTTCTGCTTATGCATCGCAATGCGCACGCGCGACTTACGGGTACAAAGTCCTTTGTGGTTTTGCACAGGTTCTAGCGATGTTTTCATTCGCACTGGCGGCCGCAAGAAGATTGACAGGAAAGGGGCGTTTCTGGGTGTCAACTGACCGTTTTCAGGGAGTGCTTAGAAAAACGCAGGCGTGCCAGGGAAAACGCAGGGCGGGTGTGTGACGTCAAAAGCCAACCCTCCAACGTTAGAATCATCGCACACGGAGAGTAACTACAGGGCTGGTCTTTTTTTGCACAAAATGTTTTTGCAGGCGCTCTGCTGCACAGGCGTTCGCACTTCTGAAAAGCTAAAATACACTCCCCAGTGGTTGGCGACAATGCGTTTGCACGGCTGCTAAAAACTGCCAGTGAGCAATCAACTTGGAATGACCCCCACTATACAGACTGCAGGCATTAGTAATGCCCATTTCAGACTAGCAGCAAAATCCCTGGCTATTGCACATGAACGTGCAGGAACTTCGGATTTTGCTTAGTCTGTTAGGGCCCTTAAAGAAAGAAAAAAAATATGGGATAGGCGACCCGGCATTTTAACCCGAGTAGTTACCAGGATTGAATTTGGGATCTACCCGGGTCGCGGCGCAGTTTAAATGGGTAACCCGTGTCGATCTTGCCCGGGACCGTTTACAGCATAGGAAGAGCTGACGCTTGAAGATGATCTCCTCTGCACCTTGTGCAGTGACTTCGCAAACCCGGGATTTGCCGCCCGTCCGAAAGGGGTCTCAGCTGGGTCGCATCTGGATTGGACACGTGTACAAAATCCCAGGTGCAGCCAGGCATTTCTAATCTGAAAGGGTGTAACAGATATTATTCCAGTTAAGTGTCTCTGCTTTGCAAAAGAAAATTTATACTATAACTAGGTGTTTGGAGCCGGTGAGTGCAAATGAGTGGAGGGTAAACCACAATATGCCTTTGGATGGTACATGTGTATAGTTTAAAAAGAAGAAATGTATGTATGTATGTATGTACGTACGTACGTACGTACGTACACACACAGGTCCCGCAACACTCTGTAAGAAACACTGCAAGAGGTGGCAGGTGAACGGTTTACCTGCCGCTTCTTGCTGTGTTTCTTAGAGTGCAGCGGGACGTGTATGCATATGAGAATTTCAGCTGAAATACCTACCGCTGGCACCAGGATAGTAATTGTGAGTTTTACGGGAGTGCTCTGCTTCATGATGTATATGTATGTGTGTGTGTGTGTGTGTATAAATGTATGTATGTATGTATGTATGTATGTATGTGTGTGTGTATGTGTGTATGTATGTGTGTATATATATATATATATATATATATATATATTTCTCTGACGTCCTAGTGGATGCTGGGAACTCCGTAAGGACCATGGGAATAGACGGGCTCCGCTGGAGACTGGGCACTCTAAAAGAATGATTAGGTCCTATCTGGTGTGCACTGGCTCCTCCCTCTATGCCCCTCCTCCAGACCTCAGTTAGAATCTTTGCCCGGCCAGAGCTGGATGCACCTAGTGGGCTCTCCTGAGCTTGCTAGTAAAGAAAGTATTTGTTAGGTTTTTTATTTTCAGTGAGATCTGCTGGAAACAGACTCACTGCTACGTGGGACTGAGGGGAGAGAAGCAAACCTACCTGCGTGCAGCTAGCTTGTGTTTCTTAGGCTACTGGACACCATTAGCTCCAGAGGGTTCGAACACAGAGCCTGACCTCGATCGTCCGTTCCCAGAGCCGCGCCGCCGTCCCCCTTGCAGAGCCAGAAGACAGAAGAAGGTCTTCATTAAGGTAGCGCACAGCACTGCAGCTGTGCGCCATTGCTCCCACTGCACACCACACACTTCGGTCACTGTAGGGTGCAGGGCGCTGGGGGGGGGGGGGGGGGGCGGGGGCGGGCGCCCTGGGCAGCAATAAGATTACCTTTTGGCATATTATGCACATAATACAGTCTGAAAAACTGTATATGTGCAAAAAAACCCGCCATTAAGATATACAAAACGCGGGAGAAGCTCGCCGCTGAGGGGGCGGGGCCTTCTTCCTCAGCACACCAGCGCCATTTTCTCTTCACAGCTCCGCTGGAAGGACGCTCCCCAGGCTCTCCCCTGCAGTATCCAGTACAAGAAAGGTAAAAAAGAGAGGGGGGGCACATAAATTTAGGCGCAAATAAGATAATAAGCAGCTATTGGGAAAAATCACTCATCATAGTGTAAATCCCTGTGTTATATAGCGCTGTGGTGCGTGCTGGCATACTCTCTGTCTCCCCAAAGGACTTTGTGGGGTCCTGTCCTCAGTCAGAGCATTCCCTGTGTGTGTGCGGTGTGTCGGTACGGCTGTGTCGACATGTTTGATGAGGAGGGTTACGTGGAGGCGGAGCAAGGGCAGATAAGTGTGGTGTCGCCCCCGACGGGGCCGACACCGGATTGGATGGATATGTGGAAGGTCTTAACCGACAGTGTCAACTCCTTACATAAAAGGTTCGATGACGCAGCAGCCTTGGGACAGCCGGGATCTCAACCCGCGCCTGCCCAGGCGTCTCAGAGGCCATCAGGGGCTCATAAACCCCCGCTAGCTCAGATGGTAGACACAGATGTCGACACGGAGTCTGACTTCAGTGTAGATGAGGATGAGACAAATGCACAGTCTACAAAAGCCATCCGATGCATGATTACTGCAATGAAAAATGTATTGCACATTTCTGATATTAACCCGGTTACTACCAGGAAGGGTATTATGTTTGGGGAGAAAAAGCAGCCAGTGACTTTTCCCCCATCTGATGAATTAAATGAATTGTGTGAAGAAGCGTGGAGTTCCCCCGATAAGAAACTAGTGATTTCTAAGAGGTTACTGATGGCTTACCCTTTCCCGCCAACGGACAGGTTACGTTGGGAAACATCCCCTAGGGTGGACAAGGCGCTCACACACTTATCAAAAAAGGTGGCACTGCCGTCTCAGGATACGGCCGCCTTAAAGGAGCCTGCGGATAGAAAGCAGGAAGCTATCCTGAAGTCTGTGTATACACACTCAGGTACTATACTGAGACCTGCTATTGCTTCAGCATGGATGTGTAGTGCTGCAGCCGCATGGTCTGATACCCTGTCAGACAACATTGATTCCCTCGACAGGGATGCTATTTTGCTAACCATAGAACATATAAAAGACGTCGTCTTATATATGCGGGATGCACAGAGGGACATTTGCCTGCTGGCATCTAGAATTAATGCAATGTCCATTTCTGCCAGGAGAGTATTATGGACTCGGCAGTGGACAGGTGATGCTGATTCTAAAAGACACATAGAGGTTTTGCCTTATAAGGGTAAGGAATTGTTTGGGGATGGTCTCTCAGACCTCGTATCCACGGCAACAGCCGGGAAGTCAACTTTTTTACCTCCGGTTCCCTCACAGCCTAAGAAAGCACTGTATTATCATGTACAGTCCTCGGCCTCAGAAAGGCAAGCGGATCAGAGGCGCATCCTTTCTGCCCAGAGGCAGGGGTAGAGGAAAGAAGCTGCACAGTCAGCCAGTTCCCAGGAACAAAAATCCTCCCCCGCTTCCTCCAAGTCCACCGCATGACGCTGGGGCTCCACAGGCGGAGCCGGGTGCGGTGGGGGGCGCGTCTCCGAAACTTCAGCAACCGGTGGGTTCGCTCACAAGTGGATCTCTGGGCTGTACAAATTGTATCTCAGGGATACAAGCTGGAATTCGAGGCGACACCCCCTCGCCGTTACCTCAAATCAGCCCTGCCAGCTGCTCCCAGGGAAAGGGAGGTAGTACTGGCGGCAATTCACAAGCTGTACCTCCAGCAGGTGATAATCAAGGTTCCCCTCCTTCAACAGGGACGGGGTTACTATTCCACAATGTTTGTGGTACCGAAACCAGACGGTTCGGTGAGACCCATTCTGAATTTAAAATCCTTGAACACTTATATAAGGAAGTTCAAGTTCAAAATGGAATCGCTCAGGGCGGTTATTGCAAGCCTGGAAGAGGGGGATTTTATGGTGTCTCTGGACATCAAGGATGCTTACTTGCATGTCCCCGTTTACCCACCTCACCAGGAGTACCTCAGGTTTGTGGTACAGGATTGTCATTACCAATTCCAGACGTTGCCGTTTGGTCTGTCCACGGCACCGAGAGTATTTACCAAGGTAATGGCCGAAATGATGATACTCCTTCGGAAAAAGGGAGTTATAATTATCCCGTACTTGGACGATCTCCTTATAAAGGCGAGGTCCAGAGAGCAGTTGTTAGTCAGTGTAGCACTCTCTCAGGAAGTGTTGCAACAGTACGGCTGGATCCTGAATATCCCAAAGTCGCAGCTGATTCCTGCGACGCGTCTGCTCTTCCTGGGCATGATTCTGGACACAGAACAGAAGAAGGTGTTTCTCCCGGTGGAGAAGGCCCAGGAATTGTCATCTCTGGTCAGGGACCTCCTGAAACCAAAACAGGTGTCGGTGCATCACTGCACGCGAGTCCTGGGAAAGATGGTGGCTTCTTACGAAGCAATTCCCTTCGGCAGGTTCCATGCAAGGATCTTTCAGTGGGATCTGTTAGACAAATGGTCCGGATCGCATCTTCAGATGCATCGGTTGATCACCCTGTCCCCAAGGGCCAGGGTGTTTCTGTTGTGGTGGCTGCAGAGTGCTCATCTTCTCGAGGGCCGCAGATTCGGCATACAGAACTGGGTCCTGGTGACCACGGACGCAAGCCTCCGAGGATGGGGGGCAGTCACTCAGGGAAGGAACTTCCAAGGACAGTGGTCAAGTCAGGAGACTTCACTACACATAAATA